>NC_040012.1:13478-210984 GCF_000972845.2 Larimichthys crocea
GCCATGAACTACATAAACATGAACTTCTGCATGAACCCCATTGTGCATGTAAAAAATGCATCTGTTGTTGCAGTCTAGAGCAGCGCTTTAAACATGGTTCCTGCAGCTCAGTGTACTACGTTTGCATGAGAACATCTTCGCAAATCAACATGAAGACGGACATTTAGACAACTCTGCTATGAGAGGACTTAGCAGAACATGCGTGTGCTGGCACACAGCCAGGCCAATCACATTTCCATTCTCCTGCTTCTCACTCCATGACAGCCATCACCACCTGTCAGTCTTGAGTGGACGAGCGTCTGAGGCAGAGGCCTCAGCTGTTGGACTCACTTCTCATCTGATCCTGTCTATTAAAGCCTCCCGTCCTCACCTGATGCCCCTGCTGAAAGATGCTGAAAGACTGATCATAGTTACTCTTCAGACTGCCAGGCCTGTCAGTGGCAACAGCCAGAGCTCCTCACCCAGTCATCCTCACTCACATCCAACACTCACACACAGTACCCTGCACATATATGCAAAAATGTACGAGCGCACACAAACAGCATGCATGCCAGGCAAGTGGAGTGTTGATGAAGTGACAGATGATTAGATGCAGCGATGCTTGTTGCTATGGAGACTCAAAAAGAGACCCCAGGTAAGAATGTGTTTGCCCAGTCAGTTTGAGTCTTAAAATATTTTTCTTTAACAGCAACTGTGGTATAATAAAAATCGGATTTATCATATTAAGATACATAAAACACTGCATGAACTACATAAACATGAACTTCTGCATGAACCCCATGTCCATGTAAAAAATGCATCTGTTGTTGCAGACTAGAGCAGAGCCTTTAAACATGGTTCCTGCAGCTCAGTGTACTACTAATATGAACCCTGAGTTATAGAAACAGACCTGATTGATGGATTCAGTATGAATGATCGAAGATCGTCCACTGCCGCTCAGTCAAACACCATCTCCTTAGTCTTCTTCACACTGGTGAAGACTGACTAAGCAAAAGCAGATTAGAAACCAAGTTACATCTACGCAACAGAAATGTTTCTAGGGAAATCAGGTTTCTCTAAACACCTACCCTAAACACAGACTGCAGGGTTTCTTGATTCTATCATAGTTAATAAATGATATCATTGCCAAGAGCTAAAGGTGGGTTAGTGTAATGGATGTACACTCAAAACAATAATTAAGCCAAAAACGTGGGCTTTATGTATTTTAATGTAAATTTTCCATGTAATTTTGTTACATAAGTTGAATGTAAAAGGTCACATTAAATGCAATGTTTTTCTGTCATTTATAAGTAATATAAATAAATTAAATAATGTTAATGCAAATTACTACATAAACTTAATGTGTAAATTGACTTACGACATATAAACTTTAGGTGAACTTTTACATAAACCTTATGAGTTTATTCAGTATTACATATAAAGTTTATGTATACTTTTACATAAACCTTATGTTTATTCAATATTACATAAAGTTTAAGGGAGGTTTTACATAAACCTTATGTTTATTCAATATTACATAAAGTTAAAGGGGAGGTTTTACATAAACCATATGTGTTTATTCATCATTACATAAAGTTTAAGGGAAGTTTTATATAAACCTTATGTTTATTCAGTATTACATAAAATTTAAGGGAATTTTTACATAAACCTTATGTGTTTATTCAATATTACATAAAGTTTAAGGGAAAGCTTATGTGTTTATTCAAGCATCCCACACAAGCAGTTCTGAAAAAGTTTCTTTATTAAACACAAAACTGGGGCCAAAGAATACTGTTTGAAATGTTACAATAAAGGTAATCAAATAAAAGTTTTCTAATTTCCCAGCATGCCACCTTTCTCTTCTTCAAATAGGAGTGTTATTGACCTGATTGACTGTGTACAAAACAGCAACAATCATACTATTAAAATATAATAACTTGGCAGGTGTTTTCTTTAAATGAAAAGTAAAATATATGAAAATATAAGTAAGTCACAGAATTGGCAAGATGACTAATAGTGAACACGCCTGCAAATAAAGTGTGAAGATACTTTATTTGCAGGCGTTAAGAAGGTACTTGAATGATGTGTCAGGTCAGCTTTACCTCCAGCCTGCACATATGGTCATTCTATGCTAAATGGCATTATATAATATAGTCTTAAAAGACAAAAGGCAGCAGATGTATGTAAATTAACCACAAACAAACCCTTTAACAGATGTATGTATAGGCAAATAACCTCTCCATTCCTGCTTACACCACCTGCTTCAGCTGTAAATACAATCTAGCGAGGCTGCACCTTGTGCCCTGCAGTCGCTTTATAATTGGAGCGATGGGAGATACTGGAATAGAAAACTCTGCATGCCATGTCTGCCTTTTTTTTGTGGTACTAAATATTCATTTGCATGCTCTGTACAAAAACAATATCTTCAGTAGGTGAAGATATGCTGCTTATTGTGGTTATTGA
This sequence comes from Larimichthys crocea, assembly GCF_000972845.2. Taxonomy (NCBI): domain Eukaryota; kingdom Metazoa; phylum Chordata; class Actinopteri; family Sciaenidae; genus Larimichthys; species Larimichthys crocea. The sequence continues at coordinate 15,921 of NC_040012.1, forward strand.
ACAGCATAATGATTTTGTCAGATCAATTGTACAAACATTTTGCTGATTCCAGGCCTGATTGCTTCACTGGGCACTTTAACAAAATCTACAGGGGACCATTTCTGTTGAAAACGTGCATACATTTTAGACAAACATTTCTAAATACTTTGAATTTTGGCACTCCGTTTTGTGTTCATTGGATGTTTATTGCAGCACTGTCTCCTGGGACGTTTCATGAGAGGATGTCTCACACCTGCTGTAATTTAAATCGTGACATCGGCCACATTGACAGTTCTTCGAGAATTGAAAAAATTACCATTGGGCTGGTAATGCAGCTCTACCTCCTGCCCTCTGTGCTTTGTGTGTGTGTTCTGTTGCCTCCAAGTACTCATCAAGTCCAGCATACTTTACATGGAAGCTTCTTTACACACCCTGGGACCAAGAAACCAACCAGTAGTAGTCAGTACAATAGATAAAAATTTTGATGTATTTGTAACTAACTTGAGTTTTTCAGGCTTATGCCACTTCTTCTTCTAGAGGGAAATGTGTACTTTTAACTCTAGTTCAGATCTAGTTACTATTCAGCAACAATTTATATGCCACACCCAGTAAGACATTCAAAATAAAGCTTGCTGAGTAAGAGTTCAAGCAGTCGCAGTTTGCTTAGGTTTTGTCATGTTTGTGCAAGCAAGGTAACTCAAGAAGAAAGGTATCAATCCAAATGCTACACACTGCAAAAAGTGATCCCTAGTAAATGTTAAATGTAAAAATTAAGTGTATTTAATTGAAATATCTGTGTTATTTCACTCCACTTGTAAAATATAAATATAATAATATTCCAACATAAAATGTCAAAATTATGGTAATCGTAATTCGTTCAATTAAATTGCAGGATCGGTTAGTCACTCCGGATGTTTTGTTCAAAACGCAAGTTGGTACAGCAGTGCAGCTAGCCACATGTCTGTGTTTTACCTAGCTAGTTAACCTGCTCCTGATACTCGGCGTGGTGGGTTAAACAAATAAACTCATTTTAATTAGGATTTAATTTGGCTTGAAAACTGGTTCTTGGCGGGATATCAGAGATGGTGAGGTGAGTTTGCTGTGACTCGGTCAGACTTTTTCAGGCAACTTGACCGACATTTTTCATTACATGTCTGCTACATTAATTGCCTAGCTTGCTGAAATTGGCGGGCATTTGCTTTTCTGGGCGGGCAGGAGTGGCAGCACTGCTGTCCACCGCACACACAGCGCCATGTGTGTTGACCGACCGAGGCAGCACGTGTGTGTGCGGCTGTTATCACCTCCATGTCGGCCTCTCAGCTTAACAAGTTAAGAAACATTTTTTTATGCAATAATTAATATGTGATAAAATAATGATGTGAAGTGAACTAGTCATTTAGCAGTAGCATAGCACACAAAGTAATCTAGTAATGAATAAATACATAAAATGACATAGCATCTTTTTCCTTACTTAACTCTAATCTACCATCTTGTTATTGTCATCATGTTATTCCTATAGTACTGAGGCACAGTGATGTGGACTTTTTTTTCATGATTTTATATATTTGTGTTCTTACTTGGCAGGTTTAACTCACTGGATTTTCAACCCAAGCTGGGGACCTTCATATTGTTTGGGTAAGTGCATTTAACAAACAGATCCCTCACAGCCATGTTAAACTTGGAAGTGATACAACAATAAGTAATAATAAAAAGTACATTTAACATTAATTTCATAATAAATCTGCCAATTGTGCCATCGATCAATAATAAAGTATAGGTCTGTATTAATGTGTAGTATCTTAAGGTCGTTCTGTAGTCATCAAAAAAGAATGAGACAGGCTAAGATGTATGTTGTTAATTAGATCATCATCAGGTTGCCATAAGGTGTAGTCATGATTGCCTATACACATAGCTTGGACTAGCTGTATTATTCCGTCTGTATTTAAAATTGCTTTCTCTGAGGTGAAGTAATGTGTGATTCTGTCTTCTCTTTTTGTCTATTTTTTTTGTATTTGTTTGTCTAGTTTATGTGGCAGTGTAAAGACTGTGGTGCTGAAGTGTCTAAACGCTCAGAACTTCTTAAACATTATAGACAAAGACATAGTCATTTTGGCCGTGGCCATCATATTAATATATACTTTATATACTAATATTCACTTTTAACACACTTGTCAAGGAGTCATAGCAATGCCATAGAGCACAAATGAACATTTTCCTGCCAGGTGTGTGGTTTTAGTGAACTTGGAACTGAGAAGATGTCTAGGTCTAGATGTCCAGGTGCAGGAGAGATTAAAGTGAGGTGACCTGCTCAATCTCCACTGATGAAATGTCAATCAAAGAAGCAAAGTTTCCCTTGCCTGGACACGGGCCACCGGGGCCGCCCCCTGGAGCCAGGCCTGGGGCTCGTTGGCGAGCGCCTGGTGGTCGGGTCCTCACCCATGGGGCCCAGCCGGGCACAGCCCAAAAAGGTGACATGGGCCCCCCTTCCCATGGGCCCACCACCCATGGGAGGGGTCTCAGGAGGCAGGTGCGGAGAGAGATGGGCGGCAGTTGGAGGCGGGACCCTGGCGGTCCAACCCCCGGATGCAGAAGCTGGCTCTGGGGACGTTGAACGCCACCTCTCTGGTGGGGAAGGAGCCTGACCTGGTGCGCGAGGTTGAGAGGTACCGGCTAGATATAGTCGGGCTCGCCTCAACGCACAGTGTGGGCTCCGGAACCAGTTTCCTTGAGAGGGGTTGGACGCTCTACCACTCTGGAGTTGCCCCCGGCGAGAGGCGCAGAGCTGGGGTGGGAATGCTTGTTTCCCCCCGGCTTGGCACCTGTACGTTGGGGTTCACCCCGGTGGACGAGAGGGTAGCCTCCCTTCGCCTTCGGGTGGGGGGACGGGTCCTGACTGTCGTCTGTGCTTATGCACCGAATGGCAGTTCAGAGTACCCACCCTTTTTGGAGTCTTTAGAGGGGGTGCTGGAGAGCGCTCCCTCTGGGGACTCCCTCGTCCTCCTGGGGGACTTCAATGCTCACGTGGGCAGCGACAGTGAGACCTGGAGGGGCGTGATTGGGAGGAGCGGCCCCCCTGATCTGAACCCGAGTGGTGTTCTGTTATTGGACTTCTGTGCTCGTCATGGACTGTCCATAACGAACACCATGTTCAAGCATAAGGGTGTCCATATGTGCACTTGGCACCAGGATGCCCTCGGCCGCAGTTCGATGATCGACTTTGTGGTCGTGTCGTCGGACTTGCGGCCACATGTTTTGGACACTCGGGTGAAGAGAGGGGCGGAGCTGTCAACTGATCACCACCTGGTAGTGAGTTGGCTGCGATGGTGGGGGAGGATGGCGGTCAGACCTGGCAGGCCCAAACGTTCTGTGCGGGTTTGCTGGGAACGTCTGGCTGAATCTCCAGTCAGAAAGAGCTTCAACTCCCACCTCCAGGAGAGCTTCACTCATGTCCCGGGGGACATTGAGTCCGAGTGGACCTTGTTCCGTTCCTCCATTGTTGAGGCAGCTGACCGGAGCTGTGGCTGTAAGGTGGTCAGTACCTGTTGTGGCGGTGGCCCCCGAACCCGCTGGTGGACACTGGCGGTGAGGGATGCCGTCAAGCTGAAGAAGGAGTCCTACAGAACCTTTTTGGCCTGTGGGACTCCTGAAGCAGCTGACGGGTATCGACATGCCAAGCGGAGTGCGGCCTCTGCAGTTGCGGAGGCAAAAACTCGGGCATGGGAGGAGTTCGGTGAGGCCATGGAGAGCAACTTTCGAACGGCTTCGAGGAGGTTCTGCACCACCATCCGGCAGCTCAGGCGGGGGAAGCAGTGCACTGTCAACACTGTGTTCAGTGGGGACGGGGTGCTGCTGACCTCGACTGGGGACGTCTTGAGTTGATGAAGGGAATACTTCGAAGACCTCCTCAATCCCACCAGCACGTCTTCCTTTGAGGAGGCAGAGTCTGGGGACCCCGTGGTGGTCTCGCCCATCTCTGGGGCTGAGGTAGGCAAAAAACTCCTCAGTGGCAGGGCCCTGGGGGTGGATGAGGTCCACCCGGAGTTCCACAAGACGTGGGGTGGTGGTTCCCCTCTTCAAAAAGGGGGACCGGAGGGTGTGCTCCAACTATAGGGGGATCACACTCCTCAGCCTCCCCGGGAAGGTCTTTTCGGGGGTCCTGGAGAGGAGGGTCTGTAACATTGTCAAACCTCGGATCCAGGGTGGGCAGAGTGGTTTTCGTCCTGGTCGTGGTACTGTGGACCAGCTCTATACCCTTAGCGCGGCCCTGGAGGGTGCATGGGAGTTCGCCCAACCAGTTTACATGTGCTTTGTAGACCTGGAGAAGGCGTTCGACCGTGTCCCCCTGGGGAGTCCTGTGGGGGGTGCTCCAGGAGTACGGGACCGGACCCATTAATATGGGCTATCCGGTCCCTGTACTCTCGGTGCCAGAGCTTGGTCCGCATTGCCGGCAGTAAGTCGGACCTGTTTCCCGTGGGAGTTGGACTCCGCCAGGGCTGCCCTTTGTCACCGGTTCTGTTCATAACTTTTATGGACAGGATTTCTAGGCGCAGCCAGGGCGTCGAGGGGCTGCGATTCGGTGGCCTTAGGATTGGGTCGCTGCTTTTTGCGGACGATCTAGTCTTGTTGGCTTCATCGGATCGTGACCTTCAGCTCTCTCTGGAGAGGTTTGCAGCCGAGTGCGAAGCGGCTGGGATGAGAATCAGCACCTCCAAATCCGAGGCCATGGTTATCAGCCGGAAAAGGGTGGAGTGCAGTCTCCGGGTTGGGGATGAGATCCTGCCTCAAGTGGAGGAGCTCAAGTATCTTGGGGTCTTGTTCACAAGTGAGGGAAGGATGGAATGGGAGATCGACCGCCGGATCGGTGTGGCTTCTGCAGTGATGCGGACTCTGCACCAGTCCGTTGTGGTGAAGAAGAAGCTGAGCCGAAAGGTGAAGCTCTCGATCTACGTTCCTTCCCCTTACCTATGGTCACAAGCTTTGGGTAGTGACCGAAAGAATGAGATCGCGAATACAAGCGGCCGAAATGAGCTTCCTTCGCAGGGTGGCTGGGCTCTCCCTTAGAGATAGGGTGAGAAGCTCGGCCATCCACAAGGAGCTCAGAGTAGAACCGCTGCTCCTCCGCATTGAGAGGAACCAGCTGAGGTGGCTCGGGCATCTAGTGAGGATGCCTCCTGGACGTCTCCCTGGTGAGATGTTCCGGGCACATCCCTCTGGGAGGCGGCCCCAGGAAGGACCCAGGACACGCTGGAGGGACTATGTCTCTCGGCTGGCCTGGGAATGCCTTGGGGTCCCCCTTGGAGAGCTAGAAGAAGTGGCCGGGGAGAGGGAAGTCTGGGCTTCCCTGCTGAAGCTGCTGCCCCCGCGACCCCACAGTGCTTTTTCATCTTCTGCCACTTGCTTTCATTTGTTACAGATCAATGCTGAGTTCCAGCGAATTACAACACATCCACTTGAGACGACATTCATGGCACAGTTGGACAGTCTTCAGCATCAGCTGACATCAGTTTTCCAGAAGAAGGGAGGCGTCATAGGCCAGAAACTAGCCAAACATCTGCAGATCTTACAAGAGGTAACTATTTTTATTTATTGTCTAAAATTAGTCGTATGTGTGCTTTGATATACTCTTTAATTGTTTGTGAAACCTATCTTGGTTTCAGTAACAGCCTGGATTATTACTGTAAGACATACTTCCAAAGAAATAATGATGGAATGTTATTGTTAATGTCAGTCCTGTTTTCTCAGGTGGGGAAGTGAACATAAACTACCTTACATGTCATATATAACCACACATCACTATTATGTATAATCAAACTAATAAGGTTATTTACAATATAACCAAAGGTTCAAAATTCCATATATTTTTAATTATTGAATGTCTAGAAATGTTTTTTAATCAGTTGAATCTCTTCACACAGGCTACGAGTGATGTTCATTGAGAAGGGCAGCAATCCTCAGGGCACTTTGCCTCTACCTTGGTGAGGATGATGGACAACTTATCTATGAGTATATGGTAAGGTAGTGTATTTGCTTTTTTGTCATTTCTTTGCATTGTCTTTGACAGTTTTTATCTGGTTGGATGCACGTCCGTTAACCCTTTAAGTTCTGCGTTGTGTTCTATGTTGCGCCGAATGAAGGAAGGACTCCGACCATGACCAGCTGTTGGTTGCTCTTTTAATGAAGGCAGGACGGTGGATTTGTCTGTACAGATCAACAGACAAACACATACGGCTCTGTAACATGCAGTCTCCTCCACACAGCACACAGGTCTCAAGCTCCTGTTAACAAATAAGCATAAGAAAACCAGAAAACCCTGTAGACTAGCATGTGAAAAACACGTCTACTTTAACTTGCAAAAAGTCAGTTTACAAGCTTTATCTTCAATTGGCACATTAACTGCATGTTCACAACCTAAACATTTACTAACATTTATACATACATAAAAGAAGGTTTACATTGTCCAAAAACTGAAATAAATGTTTAAAAGTGACGAATAAAATAGTAACATTACCTCCTCTCAGCTAGTCTGGCGCGAACTGAGAGAAGCACTGGAATGACGACAAGAGGCCTGTGATTAAAGTGGCAGTACAGGTCTTAACACCTTGGTCTGAATACAACATTTAGGCATAGAAATAGGCAATAAAACACATCTACAACATATAGAAAACAACATTCATCAGGATTTGGTGACCATTCATATGTAAAAGTAAAGTTATAATTTCAACCAAGTTACACTTACAGTATATGATAATTCCCAGTATGGAGTTAAAACACACCTTGGCTCACATAATACCTGTAAAACAACTTGATACACAAAGCTTGTGTGGACAAACTATTCAAATGTTTCCCTTTTTCTCCTATTTACTCAAAATATGCAGGACATCGAGGGAGATAACATCCTGACAGACATGCAGAGGTGCACCCTGGGCACTTATGTCATCAGCAAGGAGAATGGAGATCCTGGGCATCATGACATTGGAGTTTTTGTTGGAGTGATCATCCTGGACAACATTGGATCTGAAGCCCAGGCCTTTGCTATGATGCTTGGAGTAATCTACGCACTGAACCTGGCCTACCCCAAAGAACTGAGACACTACTACGAATTCATTCAAAAAGTACTCATGCAGATGGATGGGGATAAGCTCTCCTCAAGGGTCCTTGGCCTAAAGAACAAAATCAGTGTTGGACTGTAGGAATTCTTCAGCCACAGTTGTAATGACATGATGTGTTTCTTTGTTTCCTTTGTAGTTTCCATAATGTTGAGATCTCAGTCGGGCAACATTTGTTTTTGTATGGTTTGGGTTTGAATGTTGCTGAAACAGTTTTTCTCCTGATAATGTAGTCAATTGAAGGCATAGGTATATTTTTGAAAAAGCTGTAAGGTAGCTCTAGAAAGGGTAACCACAACTTTGCATGTAACAGGGATAGAACTACTCTGCTGCGTAGTCTCCAATTAGGACATTACACAAACGTGTTAGAGTTTATATAGTTCATTCCATCCTAATGGTTATGGTAACGATTATGGTTGACAGAATCTGAACAGTGGGTTTTCTCCTTTAGTGGAAGCTTTTAAAAGATATGGGTTAAAATTAAAACAAGTTTGATGCACTTTGCATTGTACATGTTGAGAGCAAAGGTTGCCTCCTGTCTTGTGTCTGATCAGGAGACCACTTACAATGTATTGGAGTTTGTCTTTCTTAATGGTCGTCTACAGAATCAGAGCATCTTTATTTATTTATTTATCACAAGATATTCATGTATCTGTTAAAACAGTGTTCTCCATCTCTGCACTTAGTATTTATGGTTGTTTATCTTATTAGGTCATTGACTGCTCTGATGTGAAATGTTAAGAATTGGTATTTTAAAGATGGTTGTCTGAACACATTTTGTTGTTCTGTGTGGTATATGATGCTTAGCTGAGCTAATTGTAGCTAAAATATTTAATTACAATTAACTGAATTAAAAGGTTAAATTTTAGACAATTTAATTGGTTTAAAAGAGCACATTTAAAAAAAAAAGCATACATAATTTATTTAAGTACATTCAAAATAGCTTTAATTTGATTTACTAAGGACATTTAAGTGAAATATACTCAAAGTTATTGAGGTGTAATTACTAATATAATTTATTTGAACGTACTCAAAAATTATTAGTTTAGTCAACATAGACACTATATCTAGCTTCAGATGAAATCAGTCCTCGCTGCAGCCGGCCCTGGTTCGAATCCTGCATCGGACGGCCATTTACTGTGTGTCATTCCCTTTCTCTCTGCCCCCTGCTTCCTGTCTGTCTTCAGCTGTACTATCATTAAAGGCATAAAAAGGCCAAAAAAAAAAAAAACTTGATGAAATAAAATTATGTTTGTTCAACAAAACATTTTTTTCAGTGCAGGAGGCAAAACTTGTGCTGTGCAAAAATAATTAAATGACACAAAACATATGACAGACAAGTCTAAATGAAAATTCAAGGTTAAGAGCTGAACGTTGACACATGTTGCACAGATGAACTGAAACTGAAAAACAGGAGAATTACAAAATAAAACAGGAATGACTAAACAAGAAACCTAAAATCACGACAGGTTCAGTCCTAAAATTCTTGGTTTGGGTTAAAATAACTATGTGACATAATGTACACTGTAAGAAAAAAAAACAGTAAAGGACTGGCAGCTACGGCTGCCAAAAAAAGCTATTATTATTATTATTATTATTATTATTATTATTATCATTTTTTTAGATCATTTTTAATTATTATTATGTATCAAGAATCTGCAACAAAGGTATTTCCTAATTTTGGGATCACTAAAATATTTGATTTATGGTTTTGATTCTGATTTTTCAAGTGGCCCCGCTGAAACAATTGCTATTGGCTTGTCTCACCATGTTGCTTTGCGTATGATTGGTCAATGGCTGTCATCCAGGAAACTGGCCAATAACTACTGAGCATGCCTTTTTTTGAAAGTACATCAGTTTAAATGCTGCAGGACTTCACTGCTACCCTCTGTCCCCTTGTAAGGCTGTGGTTACCACCATCTTTGGCAGCTCTTCTGCCTCCAGGCTAATCCAAAATTTGGATTGTGGATGGCAGGCTAAATAAAGCCTGGTTATTCAAACAAGCCACCTGTGACAGCATTCACCTCTTCATCCTGCATAACTTTAAGCCTTAATATAATGTGAACAGGTGAGTTGTATATAAATTCACCCTCAGTACAGTTGTCATGAACGGGGAAATTAGCTACAGAGACCAAAACTGTTTTTTGTACCAGGCTGTAAACATGTTTATTTCTGCTGTGAAGTTGGACATTTGGACATGGGGACTTATGGAGACTGACTGACTTCTGGAGCCAGCCTCAAGTGGATGTTTAAGGTACTGCAGTTTTTAGCATTTCCACATTGGCTTCACTTCACAGCAGCGGAGGTTGCTGCTTGATCTAGATTCATGCAGAACACACTGAGACCATTAGATCAGGTACACCACATCTGGAGGTGCTCTGGCTCACCTTATGATCAGATCTCAGCCCAGTATATGCTATATCTGTGCAGAAGCCTTGTGTCACGGTTAGCCAAATGTGAATAGTGCTGATAATGGTATCTGGTAGTACATTCCTATCATATAATTCACAGAATCATTACATCCAGAATGATTATCAATAATGGGTTTAAAATGTAGAGGCCCAGTGATCAGCTGTCATTATCCAAAGATACAGACTGTATGATAATACCAGCTGGAAACGTGTTCTTAATGTCCCTGCTGTTCTGCACAATGTGAAAATTCATCTGGAATAACTTTAACTAAAGACAGCCAGCTTCTGTTACACTAGTTAAACAAAACCAATCCAATATGCATATTTTACATGTTTGGAGAGAAGTGAGAGCTTCACGTGCAAAAAAAACAAATTTCATGACATATCTTGAAAGGTTAGAATCCCAGCTGCTTTTGACTCTGTTGAAAAGTTTAAACAAGAACAATCCTGACAGCTGTCAAATTTCATTTCTTGAAATGACATTTCTGTAGACGCCGCTGATGAACAAAGATTACGTGTTGGCTTCTAGGGCTCGGTTAGTTCACTAGTGAGGCCTGTAGAGTATACCAGAGGTCCTGTGGGTGTGAATCCTGCCCTGGCCCTTTGTCACGTCATCCATCTCTCTGTTCTTCATTGTAAACTACCCAACCATAAAAAAAAGAATGACGAGTAAGCTATCTAAATATAATATGCATCCTGACTTGTAGTGCGCAGTGATTCAGTGCTGATGCAGGCCTTTCTTTCTGCTTCCTGGACTAACGCCACAGCCCAGAGGTCACTAGGACGTCATCCACGTAAATCTCATCTGCAGCGCTGTTTGTCTTTTTGATTTTCTAATAAACGGACAGCCACCCCCTGAAACGCTTACTTCTTGCACACTTGTTTGGCCAACTGTTCACTGGCTGCCCGGCCGAGTCAAATCACTGCAGTGTTTTTTGGCTGCAGATGGCGTGGACGTGGCCAGCATGGATTGTTCTCACCAGACTGAGAAATGTCAGCCCACATATCTACTCTAGCCAAAAACACTTTGAGCTAATTGACATGCTAATTTTGATGTCAAAGGAGAGCATCCCAAAATAGAGCTGATTTAATGAGGTAGTGATTACTAACTGCAGGGTTTATGGCCACCTTTGCTGAGTGAGCTGCAGGAATGAGAGAAAAAGTTTTGCACATTTAAATGACCATGACATTTTGTCTCAGATTGCCCAGGTGGAAAAAGAACTGCATATATTCAATACATTACCTCACTGCTTTGTGTCTGTGTGGCCCTTTTTAATGGCAGAAATGACTTAGTGAGGCATGCACAACACAGACACACACAACCACACATGTGACTGGTGGGCATAAATAGGACGACAAAAGAAGACAGCTAATCATCCATAATACTCGCGAGTAAATGCTTACAGATTTCAGGCTGTGCGAGCCCACAGTTGCATGAGCACAGTCGAGTTGAGTTACTGAGCTCTTGGGTAGGTCAGGTGGGTAGGTAAGAGGGTACAGGTTTAAAATCAAGTGTTTTTCTCTCATACTGTATGTCTTGAGCTTGTGATCTGGTGTCACATCATCCCAGCGTTCACCCCCATGGTTTTCTGCAGTCCAGAGTTGTCTCTTTCTACCCTTTTAATTGTCATTCTGGCTGAACAATGTACATGAACATGACTTCATTTGCAAACAAAATTCCATCTATTTGGAAAGAATATGTCTCCAACATAAGAGCATGAAATAACTCTCAGCAGTCTCTGCCTGACTGTTGCAGGCAAGCTGTGAACTGTCATGTATTATAGTGCATAATGGAGCATTTAAACGAAATATATGACTTGAAAAACATATTACCTCACCAAGAACATTTTAATGCAGTGTCACAGTATGGATGATTATATCTGCTGACATAAATCTGAGGCATTCAAACACATTTTTTTAAATAAAGGGACTGTTATGTGGAACTTTTTTCAAACAATATTCTCTTGGTTCAAAAGAAAATAAAAGGATAAAGATGGTCTAGGTTGCATGTTCGGTTAAATGTCCAATCTCATATGAAGGGTCTCTTCCATGAACTTTTTAATCTCTCCCACACAGAACAGACGGCCTGATGTGAATGTCTTTTGTTCTGCCGGTATTTGATCATACCCCAAAGTATTGGAGTTATTACAATTCATCCTGGGGGCGACATAAATGTCACATTTTAATGCCAGTCTATCTAATACTCACTCAGTCACTCGGCCCACCACTTTTCACTTCAGACATCGTGACTAAAACATTGGAATCATTCTAAATTTTCAATTCATCAGATCATCAATATTGCTATCTGAAGCAGATGGCTCAATTCACTCTTTTTTTATTTGCTGTACAACTTTGTTAAAAATAGGTTTCCCATCTAAAAATATCACGTTCTTCCAAACAGAACACAAGGCAGCGATATCCTTGTCAGTGTTTCTGGAAATAGTGAGGTTTGTTGGAGCGTTTGGCTATTTTGTGTTTGTTTGTTCTGTAAAAACTTCACAAAGATTTTTTTATTTTTCATTTCCTAAAGCCATTTCTGTGCAAACTTGGAGAAACAAGAAAGAATAATCTGGGAAGTATATTCATAAAAGTGCCATTTGACTTTATATTAAATCTTTGTCCTAACAAAATACTGGAATGCTGTTTGGATGTATTTTATTGAATCTGTGAGCCTTCCATGCTTCACAGTGATATGGATAATCAATAACAGTGCAGCCTCCTCCATAACAGCCTTCCGTTATAGAAATCCATCATCAGAGGCCGAGACAGTACATTTCTACCTCATATCAGCCGCACAATGAATCGCTCAGCAAGGCTTCTTTAGGGAAGATTTATACTGAGGCGTTAACGGGGCAATCATTCAGAGAGCAGTGTTTTGACTATCACACAGAGGAGGGAATAATCTCCAAAAGAAACTGTGGTAAATTGAACTGTCAAAACCAAAATATGGGACACAGCTTATCATGCAGATGGAAAAGGCAGTGAACTGCCTGCTTAGTAAAAGTAGTGCAGACCCACCTGTTTGGTGTCATGGGGTTTGGTGTTTGTTAGTCTACGTATGTCCTATTTTAGTTTTCTACTTTTATTATGAGTGAAGAACAGAAACTGAATTAAATTAGTCTGTTTGGACTCATTCAAAAATATTCAGCAAATGTTCTTTTCTAAACACGAGTCCGTTACAGTGTGGTTGGAATATGAACTGTAGCCTCATCAATTTCACCTTCATGTCATATGTGTGTCATTGCCCATTGCCTTCAGCATCGATTATGTCTATATCTGAGTGTTAATAATCCTAACAATGTCTGGCATGCTGTACATGAACCCTTACATATTCCATATGTATCTATTACACGTTTCAGACTGGAAGATCTCAGAGGTCACAGCTTGGTGCAAGACTTTCAGATCAAACTCATCATTAAAGTCCATATAGTTTGGAGAGCCAAACATATGAATCAGATTTGCCCAAAATAAAATGATAATGTAAAAGAGGCTTTGTTTTTGGTGTCATCTGCCTGCCTAAACCCACTACACTGTGGAGTGGACCTGAATCACATGTTTTTTTTCTTTTGTTGAAAGAAAGATGAAATCAGACGTACTGTACGTACTGGTTGTACTTGCAAATAAGCATGTCATAAAAGACCTGACCTTAATGAAGGTCTGTGCTCTGCGACTGTCCTTCTAGTTCTCTGTGAGTTCATCATAAAGAGCAGAAACTGTCCAAATACACATACATACACATTGTTAATATAGAAATATTAAGAACTGCCGGTCTATGTAAACCTTTTATGAAATGTCTTTAACAAACTATAATCTGTCGATTTGATTTTGAATTGGAACGACTGTGGACATTTCATGGAATTTACATGATAATTATTACTTCATGATTTTCCTGCTGAGAGCTGGGTGACAAGACTGATGTGTCTTTCAGGACTTAACACGAAAAACACATTTCTGGGTGTATTTCACGAATGTTGACATTATAAGGTAAATATAATTGGTGATTTAATTATGTTAATGCACCCCATCTTCATCTGCCTAAACCGGCCTGTAGTTTTTGTCTCAGCAGCTTTAATGTATTAATATTTGTATCAGCTTTCAACAAGACAAGTTCATCCTGTTTTAGTTTTGGTGGCAGGAGGGTTTGGTTACTGTGGTGTTGTACTGATCTTGCATCTCCTCCTCCCTCCTCCACCCCCCCTAGACATCGTCTCATGATGTCTCATCATCAGCCTGTCTCACCTGCTTTCTACCAAGATTAGACAGAGCAGTGCAGGGAAGTGAAGCTGACAGCCCGAGTGAGGAGGACGAGATGAAAAGGAGAGAGGGCTGCCGACAACAAAACCTTCCTCCCTCGATCCATCTTCCTGCCGCCGATCTCTCACCTCTCCTCCCCCACCTCCTCCCGCTGGTGTCTTTGGTCTCTTGCTTGGCACTCCTGATGGGAAGCCTTTTCAGTTTTGACATTCAGGATGTCAAAGTGGAGAAGTGCAACAGCAGACCTCATGGTTTATGATTGCAGTCTGTCATTTGTAGGTTATTCTTCTGAAGCGTCGGATGTTTCCTTTTGTTGTGGAGTAGAAACAAGTAAAGGTGGTTATGGTTAATATATAGACACACAAAACATTGCTAAACTACCATCTGACAAAACGACATCCTTCCTCTTCAATGTCTTTTCTTATGAACAGACTGTCAAACCTCATCACTGCTTATCTATGCACTTTGCAATCTACTGTAAGTGCTCCATGCACCCTGAACACCCTGACACAGAGAGAGAGAGATGGGAGGGAAGGGGAAGAATAGAATAGAGAGGCATTTCATTTACAGCCATCCATCTGTTACCTTTATTTGAACAGGCTCTGGTTCCCTCGTGCTGCTGTAAAATTAAAAAGCTAATTACTAAAGCAAAATCTGTCCACATTAAGCAGATAGACCGGCCAGGGTGAGACACTTCCACTGCAAGCCTCAAAACACACAACAACACGACAACTCAGCCATTCTGTCTCACCCCTGTCAAAACAATACGTCAGCATATGTCTGTACATTTACACATATGACTCAATGTCTGAAGTGGAAGCATTATGGAGGAAATGTATTTACTGTCTGGATTAAGTGCACTGACAATGTGTTCTTCAAGCTAAGTGTAACTCCTGATACTGCACAGTAGTCAGAAGGAGGTCATGGGGTGTATAAGGTCTTTGACACCAGAGAGTGGTGTCTCATTTCCTGTGTGTTCTTTGGTTTAAACACTCGATTAAAGCTGCACTAATTGATTTCTTTTGCCACACCAGACACAAAATGTCAGCAGGGTGCGAGTGCTACTGAAGCTTCCATCCTCAGGACCAAATGGATGTTACCAGGACTCCATCAATGATCAGGTGGGGTCATCCAAACATCAGATTCACTGCACAATAATTATTAACAATGAATCAAATCAAAGTCATATTAACTGAAAAGTGGCCCATTATTTAATACAGATCCCCTTCAGGTCTATTCAATAAAAATATACATTATATGTATTTTTTATATTTTACTCAAGGCTTATCAACAAAAAATGAACTATACTGTTCATATCTCCATTTTATATTTGTTAATTATCATAATTTTGAATATATTGTATATCATTACACATTTTCGTTTTCATTTCCTTTTTGGCATTTGCTTCAAATTATGTTTTTGTTTTTCAAGTTGCACATTTTTCTTAGTTCAGACTGACTCATGAAAACAAACCCCTGGATACAGTCTAAAGTACACCGAAGCTCTAAATTTGAGTATTAAAATTGGACTTGTTTGTTTGCACACACTAGGTAATGTATGGAACCATTCCAGAGTGGTAAGTATACGCTATGTCATGAATCAAACTGGAAACTAGGTCCCTTCACCAAAAGTGAAACATGTAAGCTGTGCTTTGTGACACTTTTGATGAATTTCATTAATCCAAACAAACACAATACTTTTGATACATCTGAAACATCAAACTCCATGGAGCTAAAGGCTAACTTCAGAGCGTGGTGATGATGTGTATTACACATGATCATTTGATCTAGTGTTTACATAAAATATTGATGAGTATGGCTGTAAGGTTTTACGTAAAGGTCAGTGTTGATTTTTTAAAGAAAATAATGAAATTATAAAATAATAATAATAAAGATAATCTTTCTCCTCACCCTAAACCTTCATTATGTAACTTTTCTATCATAAACTAAATTTTAAAATCCTGTAGATGCTACACTGCCTTGTAATCAGGTGAATGGTGTCTCTGTCACTTGCACGTCTCTTCTCACACTATGTAACTTTGGGCTCCGGGTCAGGAGAAATACTAAGTCACTCACCACCAACTATTTGACTGATTCTGGTGAAACTGGATCATATTTTATGGAGAAAATGTTTTCTGGTTTTCCCTCTGATGTCCTCCGGCTGCTCCGCTTCAACTCTCTGTGATTTACAGAGTTTCCTGATGGACAGTGAAGTAAACTGCCACCAATGAACTGACTTTTAGTGGTTGGTGAGAGCTTGGTGAAATCAAAGGCTGAAAGACAGACGCCGAGTTGGGCTGACTGCTGTTGGACTAGTCAGTAATATTAGCTGCTGCTGTGTCTGCTGTTGGTGACCTGGTTGATGTTTGGCTGTTGGCAACCTGTTAGTTTTTGAAAAATTTAAATTTCAGTGCATTGTTGCTTTATCCTGTTTAATGCTTACATCAGATTTACACATAAATATCAATTAAAAGATGTCTGGCAGTATTTTTTTTCCACCTCACACTCTTCACATGCTCCACCTTCCTGTTATGCTGCTGATTCTGTGTGGAGTTTGCATGTTCTCCCTGTGCCTGCGAGGTTCTTCTCTGGGTGCTCCACTTTCCTCCCACACACCAAAGACATGCAGGTTAATTGGCGACTCTAAATCGCCCGCAGGTGTGAATGTGAGCGTGAATAGTTCTGAATGGTTATTTGTCTCTATGTGTCAGCCCTGTGGTTGACTGCCGACCTGTTCAAGATGTACCGAGATGTAACTGTCAGCTGGGATTGGATTCAGCCCACCATGACCCTCCAGTATAAATGGTTAGGTAATGGCTAATAGATTGGATGAATATATGAATTTAATTTTAAGGAAATGGTGTTTGCCCAACTGGATGGAGGCAATTAATTGTCAGCAAAAGGAAAAAAAAACAGGTAAGCAAACAGGCAATTGGACAACAAGGTAAGAAAATTGGTAAAGTAAACACGTGTTCAGGCCTTTGGGATGAGAAAAAAGAAAGGTGTTGAGCAAGAGAGGTGGGTGAACAGGCGTTCAGGCGATCAGACTGATGTTCGGCTGGTCAGACTGCAAAAATATTGGTATTGATTTCCTCTCTTTGATCCACCCTGTAAACCACATCAAAGGTTCGGCCCAAGCAGGAGAGACAGAAACAGAAACACAACATTTGCTTGACTCTTTTCTCGTCTTTCTCTTCTTTTTTTAACCCCCTTTTCCCCCCTCCCTCTCTCCCTCCCTCCCTCCTTCCCCCGAACCCTCTAAATGCCTTCATGACACCCCTCAGCGTGTCATTGCATCAGCCTATTTCTGGATTTTGTCTGCCAGGAAATGCATACAGATAAAGAGAGGGAAAACGCTGCTGTGAGCCAATTAAAGTCCAAGGCATTCTTGTTATTCTTGTCTTGTTCGGTCTTTACGGGTTATGGTCATGGGTGTGGTAATCTTGCATCGTACCGGATTGTTTATCCACATGTGATATTTTCAATCAAATATCTGTATAGTGTCGTGACCTCTCTTCTGCTCCAGTTCTTTTTAATTGTTACATTTAATTCTAAAGTTCATGAACATCGATTAAAGGATTTTTTCTGCCATGAAGCTTTGCAAAAAAAAATTCTGACTCAATCAGTGCACACTTTACAGTCCATCCATTCAGATTTCACTACAATCTGTTTATCCTTTAGAGCATCTGACAAATACAAAATGCTTGTAATCTGTATAATCTCCTATATATAATCACAGTATTTACCCCTTTAACTGACAATTTGTACGAAGTGAGAGAGAAAAGCACAGCATCCAAATTGAAAGATATTTATAGTTTTATTTGAATTATTTTACATGTTGATATTTGTTATGTACAATGAAAGTGTTGCCTGAAGGTGGTGTGTATTTAAATAACCAATTCAGTTCAATTGTATTTATATAGCACCATCTCATGAAACATTTCATACAGATCAGGTCTAGACCGCGCTCTTTATAATACAATTTACAGAGACCCAACCACTGAAGGAGTTAAAGTTATAATACAAGATGTGTGGGCCAAAGTGGACTTCATGAAGAAAAGCTGCTACTGAAGTACAGAGGAGTGGACTCGAGTCAGACTGAGTGACAAAATTGATGACTTTAGAAAAAAAAGATACTTGTAAATCGACTTGGACTTTAAAGGAACATTGTGTAGATTTTTTTTTTATTTGTTGCCCCCAGTTTCAGTGATGCAGTGGTTAACACTGTCGCCTTGCAGCAAGAAGGTTCCTCCCACAGTCCAAAGACATTCACTTAACAGGTTAATTGGTGACTCTAAATTGTCTGTAAGTGTGAATGTACTGTAAGTGTGTATGGTTGTTTGTCTCTATGTACCCAATGAAGTGGCGACTTGTCCAGTGTAAGGATAAGCGGTTACAGATAATGTATGTACGTATGTACTTATGATCAAAAATTAGCAGGTCCACAACTTTTCTAACATTTCCAAACATCCACAAGGTCAACAACACAAGACATAGCAGCCAGCTAATATTACTTCCAAGTCCAACAGCTAGTTTGGCATCTCTTTCAGCCTTTCACAAAGCTTACAAGTCATTATAAGTTAGTGTAGTATCAACATGATTTAAAATCTCTCATTTTATTTTAGAAAAGTTACACAATCTTACTTAAACACCAGTGAATTGTGACATAACGTGGACTTGAGTCTTTGACTTGAAAATGTTGATACCTCACCCCAAACCCAACCAATCAAGCTTTGGATGGAGATATCAACAGATCAGCCATCACCTTCAGTTCCTCCTGCTTTAATATCAATAAGTTTCCCAAAAGGCATCCATGGTTTATATCTTTATGCCATACCAGTTTTTGTTGTTTATTTCAAGCAGGACATGTACTTTTAAACATCAAGTGATGCTTAAAAGTACATGTCCTTTCTCAGTATTTGCCTATGAAAAATTACTCATGATCCATTCTGGCCTGAGTTGGCTGAACAGTGGATGTGTCAGAGCAATCACAGGGTACTGAACATTATTGTCTTAAAATGTTTCAAGTGTTCCTTCAAAAGAAAATGTAACTATAACCTGGATAAAGACTGTGTAGTGAGCAAGTAGACCATATGAATGTTGATATTTTCTCTCCTGCGTGTTGTAAGAAGGCATGCAATTTGTCAAACGCCCCTGGCTAACATTGTGAGAGCATAGCCATTACTGTGTGACGACTGACAGCTGTGTTGGCTAGCCATGAATTTTGTTGAATGCCAGTAGAAAGTAGGTGAGCCCGGCCAGCCACGTCATTCCACTTCATTAGTTGTTTCCTGCATTCATGACAATAGAATAAACACGATCCTCCTGTGGGGCGCAACTAATTAGCCTGTGTTGCTGCCAGTGCTTTCTTTACGCTTTTCAGCATTACAACACTGTCAATTAGAGGCAGAGCAGCAGGCTGAAGAACAAAAATGTCACTGGTTCTGATTTCTAGTTCAACTGGGAAGTCTAGGCAAGAAAGCAGAATGAAGAAATTCAATTGGTGCCCCTGAGCAAATTTCACCCCCAAGTAGTGTGGTAAGAGCAGGATTGTGGTAGTAGTACTGAGGACACTGACGTCATACCTTCTGGATTTTGGGCGGCTGAGGAGTCTGAATCCGGTGAAAGTATTTTTAGACTCAGGTCATTTCCTGGCAGTGTGGACAGGGTTATTAAACAGTATGTTTGATCATCACATGGAATTCTAGCAATGGCAAAACCTTTAGCTCCTAATGTCTTTAGGTAAACTGAGTTTCTTAATCCTTTAAAGCCAAGAGGACGGGGACCAAGATCTAAAGTGTCCTGGACAGAAACTACCAACTGGCTGTTAAATGACATTTCATATGAAGACAATTTGCGATGATTCAGACCAACTCCAAGTCACTGAAGGTCTGAAAGAAAAATGTAGGAAGAAGAACACGTGATTTCTACAGCTCAGACAATGTAGTGCCAAGAGGAAAGGGCTGTCTGGCGGCAAGGTAATGCAGTGAAAATATGCTCACTATAGCTTAAACTTAAATAGATATAGATTAATGGATGGATGAACGGATGGATGGATATGGTTAAAACGTGTTTTTCTGATGCCCCTGTCCACAGCAGTGCTTTGCTCTACTTCCATGCCAGGACTTCTGCCTGCTTCCCCAAACTGGGAACTCTCTGAACACCATCTAATAACACGCGGAGTATTGCACACACTATGGATCAGTACCTCATACAAGCCCACTTAAAAAAAATCCCCAAATACCAGTTTTGGGAAACAGGTTCGATTAAGAGAGCTGCTGATGTGAGAAACCACAGGCAAAAACGTAATAATTTATCCATGCAGAGGTCAGTTTAGAGATTTTGCTTCCATAACATGTCTTCTTCTTTAGAGCTGTGCGAGGAAAACAGCCAAAATCCACATTTATTTGCATCTTTAGATTTCACCGAAAGGTAGCATTAGATAATGCCTCATTTGCATGTTTAAACATAACAGAACAGAAAACTATAACTAACTAAACTAAACTAACTGTACTATAATACAACACATAATAGTCTTCATCTAAGTAATTAACTGGGAGAGTTGATGTGTGATGTCTGTAGTGTCTCCCCTTAAACTGCCCCAACATTGAATAAACATTGAATCAAGGTTGCCTTTATCACTAATTATTCAACCTCAAAACAATGATTCTGATGGAATTTGCCATGCTATCTGGGTTCTTAGAGAGACTGTGACTGCTATAGAGCATGAAGGGGAAGCAACGGGTGGACTCAAATATCCAAAACCCTAACCCTTCTCAATGAACATTGCAGGGCTCTAACTTAGAGGTTTGGCTCAGCCTTACTGTTACTGTCCTCACCTACAGTTTGAGACAGGAGCATGAATTTAGAACTGTAAACAAGTACCCAAGTCACAGGTAGAGTCCTGTTACTATGTTTAAACTACAATGCCCAGAGTCTGCTTTCCAAAGTGTCAGAGCAGATTCATGAATACAGTAATGATCTTCCCACTCAATATGTTTTAGTTTTCTTAATTTGAATGAAGCTGCATTATGCAGAAAGATAATAGAGCAATAATGAATACAGATTTAATATATAGTTCATATACAGTACATTAAAGGTGTTTGATCAGAAACATGTTTTGACAGAATGCTTTGACTTTCCTACAAGAACTGTTGCTCAGGAAGAGTTTCTACCCTCAGGCCACTAGAGTCCTAAATGAGGACACTGCCTAAGACACCGCCTTGGGCTCTAGGCCCTCTGACATCTTGGGCCCCAGAGCCAATGCCTGGCAAGGCTGGTCAGTTAGAGTTGCAAAATAATGCCACATATCAGTTATAAGTCATTTGAAATGTCAGCTCGTTTCTCTTTAATGCATCCCTCCATGACAGCAGTTACAAGCTGCCAGGTGCATGTGGGGGGACCAAGGTGTCACTTCAAATGACTTCTAACTGTTCCTGTTTATAATGAACATTCAAAGCTGAGACATTTAACATTCACCATCTTCACAGTAATCAGCAGACTTCTGGGAGCATTGTGGGTATCTGACTGTGTCCTGCGTGCATTACGACTCGCTGCTGGTAAAGAGCGTGGCTGCTCTCTAGTTGTCACTGTAAGATAGTGCAGCCTTAAAATGAACTATAGTGTATTTTTAGTCTGGTTTAGCTCTACTGAAGGGAAATATTCGTGCTACATGATATGTTAGACAGCAGTATGATTACAATCTTGTAATACCAGGAAGTGCTTCTTTGATTTTAGGCTGTAATTTTGTTTTTGTCTTATTACTGGTGGAAATATTTTTAACACATTCACAATAATGGCCTCATCACAGAGACTTGTATATACACACCTGGATCTGTGGAGAGGCTAATTCCAGCAGAAATAATCAAATACAACTTGACAACCAATCGGCTGCTGCAGTGGGCCCACAGGCTGATTGATAGGCAGGCCAGGTAGCCAGATGTGGGGGCGCATCTTTTTTTAAAGACGCTAAGATGGAGAGGACCACAAGGGCCGTCCTGAGACACCAGCAACAGTGTATTGGAGGCCTTCGACGTGAACTGCCAAAAAGCTGAGTCTCTGACCGATACACTGTTAGCTGTAGCCTGAAGAATGCTGTTAGCTGGCACTGCTTGGCCCTCTCTAGAGGGGCAGAATATGCATACGTTCATATAATACAAAAGAAATAAAAAGTCATCTTGCCACATTGGTCTCCTCCTAAAATATGGGGGAAGAGGTTCTTCCCATCTGTTAAGAGTGCAAAAACACATGAGAAACTACACCTTTTATCGACACAGTAGCCTGTAAGTCTGTCTTCCTTCTTACTTTTTCTTCACAGTCACTAACTATCTAGTCCTATGTGTCATTTTAGGAGATGTGCCAGTGATCAGCTGTGTTACACTTTTTAATTGCTCCCCTGGGATCAATAAACATACTGAATTTAAAATGAACACATGCTTCTTAACTTTTCAGACTCAGCATCAACACTGAGGTGGCCACATCTGCACCACTGTTTGCCTGTGTTCCCTGATGGTGAGCCACGCATGTTTTTGACTTATGCAAGAAACTGGGGCATCTTACTTTAAGGTTGTAAACAACATCAAAACACAAGCACTGTACTGCCATTTTATCAACTGTCCACTAGAGGGCACAGCTGTACATAATATGTGTCTCTTGATTCACAAACATCTCAACTTGCAGTCTTCAGTTTCAGACATAAAAACTTTATGTTGTAACACATAAAGCTTTTAGTGCCATTTTCCTCTTGCAAAGATTTAAGACATGTCTTAAGAAATATAGATACTGCACACTGCACCTTTATTGGCTGGATAGCACTGATGATACTGTACACAAACATTATCAAGTATGACTGTAGTGATGAAATCCCAGAGTGTATTGAGTTCACCAAGGGTTAATTTTATCGCTTATGAAGTCAAAGTATTGTTTGTACTGTTCTTCTCTTAAAAAACAACAAAACAAAAAAAAACATACTTAAAATCAGTGGTGAAATGTCAGAAGCTTTTACTTGTCATTAAGCAACATGAAAGAAACAACGCTGTCAGTCAATTCTTCTTTAGCAACTGCACCACTTTGCTTAACAACACCTTCATGCTTGAAACTTGAGGGGGAGGCGAGCAGTATTCAGTTGTTTGCAGTCTGCAACTTTGCCACTAGATGCCACAAAATTTTACACACTGCACCTTTAAGTGATCAGACATTTTCTATTTAAAATCTCCAAACTAGTAACTATAGCCTGTCATCATATAACCAAAATAAGGAGGAAAAACTAAATAATTTCCCTCTTAAATGTAGGGGAGAGACATGAGGCAGCATAAAATAGAAATACTATAAGTAACAAGTAATGAGTACTGTAGTAGATCAGATATACTTAGTTACTTCCAATCTCTTCATTTATTGCATAATTGCTACATTTGATTGTTGTGTTCATGTTAAGATGTTGTCACTATATGAAACTACAATCAAATTAGTATTTGAAAGTTGCCAATATCCAACACGAAGAACAGTTTAGTTTGTTATCTTTTAACAGAAAACTAACTAACCAGGTAATGTCTGTTAACTCATACAGTTAAGTATACATATACAGCGTGTACCGCCACTATTTCACTTCATTAAAGGATGCTGCCGTGGTTATGTGAGAGTGTGTGTGTGTGCACATGAATGCACATGACTGCTTGGGTGCGTAAATATGATAACTGCTTTTGCATGCACGTGTAAGTGCATGATTTTTTTCTTCCATGTTCATATCTATATTTGTTTCTGTGTGTGTGTTCATGCTGTCACCAGCGGCTCCTCTGACTTACTGGCAGTCCATCTGATATCTTTCATGTCTGTGGACTGACATTATTCACTCAGCATCACATTGCAGTTTCCAGAATGTTCTTGTAGAGCGATCAGAGCAGTTGAGGCTCATGAGTGT
Source organism: Larimichthys crocea (assembly GCF_000972845.2). Lineage (NCBI taxonomy): Eukaryota > Metazoa > Chordata > Actinopteri > Sciaenidae > Larimichthys > Larimichthys crocea. Next base: position 39,586 of record NC_040012.1, read on the forward strand.
CATACTGCCAGCAACACTAATGGTCCAGGCATATTTAGTGCCCTGGGCAATCTCAGGAGCCCCACCTCAATCCCCCGACTGACCAAGACCAACTCAGCATGTCCACCTTCCATAATTGAAAAACAACAACACAAGTCTGACAACATGTAGAGTTTGAAACCTTCTTTACTGATCCTAAACATGGCAGTGCTTGCATCTTTAAGAAGTTTTTAAAATCATACAGTAGTTTCTCTTTGGTGCTCTTCCCATCAGGTATCTCTAACATTTCTGCTCTTTCTGTAGCAGACAGTGAAGTTCCCTGTCTGGACAATCTCGATGGCACAGGAGTAGAAATTTGTCTGTACCCAGAAATACCTGGAATTTCCTCAAGTGTCTGAGATGAAAGCATCTCTGTCTCGACTTTCACACCACAGAGTCAGAATGTAGGGTCCAGGTCTCTTTTCTAATACGGGCGGTGTAGTCCCTTCCCTAATTACTCCCAAAGGAGGTTGTTGTCTTGACACTAGAGGGTCAAGTTATATTTACATTTACATTTAGCTGACGCTTCTATCCAAAGTGTCTTACAGAGGAAGCAATCAATCAAGGTACAGTGCGATAAGTGTTAGTGTTAGTGCAACAGTTAGTGCTGTGACAATTCTTAAAGCATTTACCAGAGGCGGTCCTCTCTGAAGAGCTGGAGGTCTTCAGAAGGTTTTCAAAGGTAGAGAGGGACGCCCCTGATCTGGTAGGAACTGGTAGTGTGTTCCACCAACAGGGAACAACAAACGAGAAAAATCTGGATTGCCTTGAACGAACGTGTGGCAAAGGCATTGTTCATTAAAGGAGCGCAACAGTCATGAGGTAACATGTCTGTATAAGGGTGTTCAAGTAAGTGGGGAGGGAAGAAAGTGTTCAGGAGCCTCCTCTGATGTCTATATGCTGTAATATTTATTGAAGCTTGATCACAGAGAATTAGAGACAGTGTCACATATGTGTCTCTATTCTGCCCTACTCATGCCAGTGGTCAGGCTTCAAACCCATACAGCAATCCAAGGGGAGCATCAATAACAAACTAGGCCCGGTCCCTTTAGCAAATTAAAACCTCAACAACAACAATGGGTTAACACACGAGTTAACATTTACAACCTGTCCAAACGAGGCAAACTCAAACACAGAACACAAGCTGCCCAACATATGGTGGTTCAAGTTTAAATAAGGTTGCTCTCATCAGATGGGTTCCCTCCAATTAGTGGGTCGGGGAGGTGCCCCTCCAATCAGGGTCCTGCAGTCTTCAAGGAAACCTTAAGAAATGGGGCCCCGCCTTCTTAATCTAGGGCCAATGAGGAGGCGGTGACCACACACCTAGATCTGCATACACAACACTATAAACAAACGGCATGTACTAATCTTAATCCTAATACCCGCCAGAGCACGCATGCATCAGCATGCAGTCAGAGCAGTCCCTAAACTTTTTGTTCCTCTCTGTGAACCATAACATACGCCATTTGTTAGACCCTTTAATATACACTTCCTCTCACCACTGCGAGTGCTTATATTTTTAGTATTAGACGATCCAGTGGGAATCTAACTCTTAGCCCCCTGGCAGGACAAGAGCCACGTTGTCCTCTTTGTGCTACATAAGACCACATGGTTATGAATTATTAATACCATGAGAGCACATGCATGCAGAATATATGTTTTTCTCTCTGTGCTGTATTCTCACACTTTATTATTTTGCATATATACAGTAACAGTCAAAGGTTTGGACACACCTTCTCATTCAATGGTTTTTCATTATTTCTTCTTGTTGTCACGTTCTACATTGTAGATTAACCCCAGAAACAACAAAACAGATGGTAATCAAAAAAAGTGTAAACAAAGCACATCAGCTATTTTCAATTAACAGGTCTACCTTGTCAAAAGCTAATTATTGGCAAGCCCTGTTCAACTACTGTAGGAATTCATATTCAGGCAAAAAATGCTCAAACAAATCATCACAACTTTAAGTCAATATTTGAAAAAGTTCAATTGAATTAAAATTTCAATTTCAATTCAAATAACTTTGAATGTGTCTTCAATCTAGTTGCAAAACCATCAAACACTAGTGATGAAACTGGCTCTCATGAGGACCGCCCCAGGAAAAGAAGACCAAGACTTACCTATGCTGCAAAGAAATTCATTACATTTAGCAGCCTCAGAAACAGGCCCGGTTTTTGCTATGTGCAGTGTGGGCGACCGCCCAGGGCGCAATCTATGTGAGGGCGCAAAAAAAAATCTGTTCAGTCATCTACATGACCTCACATGACTCTGGTTGATTGACGGGCGAACAGACGGTGTTGGCAAAGGTACAGTGGTTGATGATGTGGAGTCTTCATCATGGACTTCCACTGATGCCATGACCCTTCCAGTGACAGTAGCTGAAGCAGAGAGGAGTTTTTCCAAGCTGAAGCTTATTAAAACGTACTTGAGGTCCACTATGTCACAGGAGCGTCTCTCTGGACTTGCCATCATCAGCATCAATTATACAGTAATGATGTAATTGATGATTTTGCATCAAAGAAGGCTAGAAAAGTCAAGTTTTAGATTGCACTTCACACCTGTAGTTAATGTTAATGCCAGTTAAACAGGGTGAAAAATCTGCTACAGTCTGGAACTGTTCAGTATTAGGATGAATCTTTTTTTTTTTTGTAGTTATTTATTTTATTTTATTTTTTAGCTTTCTTCAGGGATTTTTCAAACATGGTGGATCCTGTGATGAAGGATTTGTGTAATTTACATTGGTGTTTATATACTGTATTTCATTCATTTATCTTGTGTTTTGTGTGTTCTTGTTACCTTTTACCTCTCCACTTTTAACATGGGGGGGTAGTTCGCCCAGGGTGTAAATGTAGCCAGGACCGCCTCTGCTCAGAAATCATAATTAGCACATAAATGCGTGACAGAGGTTCAAGTAACAGACACATGTAAACATCAACTGTTCAGAGGAGACTGTGTGAATCAGACCTTCATGGTCAAATTGCTGTAAAGAAGCCAAGACTGAGGAAGACCAACAAGAAATGCTTGTGCCAATGTGCTTTCCATCTAGCAACATCATCAGGGAAAAGGTTATCTCCAATGCTGTCTTTTCATTGTTTGGTTTATGACCAAAAACTAATGCCACTCCCATCAGCCTTAGCTGTACTTTGTGTTTAGTGCTAATTAGCAGCACAGTACATTCAGATGGTTAGCACAACTGAGCATTAGTCCTGTTAAGTTCTACGTGTTAGCGTTGTCATTGTGCACATGTTAGCCTGCGTTTAGCTCAAAGAACCACTGTGCCAAAGTACAGCCTCACTAAGCTTTAGCCTCGGTTTTGTTTTCTCTGAATGGCACACTAAAGGGCTCCCTGCATCTCCTTATGCCTATGCCAGAAATTTACTGCACGTGGCTCTCTGGTCTGAGCTGCAAGGGCAAAATTAGAGCATGTGGGTCTCACATTTCATTTAGCTTTAGCAGATAAAGCTGCTTCAATTGTGCCTAATATCACAAGGAATGTGTTTTTACACAGTTGCATCCCTCCCAAGTGAGAGTCACAGACCTAATTGTGGTTTTTATTTTTTAAGACAAATAGAACACTATTAGATTGAAATGTTCATGATCTTAAAAGAGTAAAACAAGCCTACCTTTTGGTGGAAAACAACAGCTCCCATGAAAAACTGCCAGCGTCACCGTGCACTATTGTAGCTTGGTTGCTTCAATCAATTATTGATTGATACTCTCCTCTAGTGTCATTTTTAAAATGAACTACCTGTAATCTCTGTTGATTAAAAAGAATCTACACTGCTTACTTCTTTCATGTTACTGACATGTCTGAACCAGCAATGGACACTCAACTTCATAAACCCACAATAATAGTTAGGGCTTCTGGGAAATGGGCACTAAAAGGCAAAAAGACTGAAAACTAAATTATTAGCATCAATATTAAAAATGTACCCTCTTAGACACCCTACTCACATATTTCTTTATCTATATACATGCCATGGACTGCTTTATTGAATTTATGACTTCTTTGCACATTTTCTTTTACACACCTCTACTTCACTTATTGTTCTCGACGTTGTTGGTATGTAAAAATATTATTACGTTTGTACACATATATGTGACTACGTATAACATACTGAAGAGATGACTTAAGGCGGCACTGGCATCATAAAACAGGTGCGTCCTGACTAAGCTAATAAGAACTGGAGATTGCATGCATCAAAACTCCAGCTTTAATCCTGTATGTTTGATCACCTGAGGCTCTGCTAAGAAAGCAATCCACACTTTTTGTGCTAAGACCAGCTTTTCAAGTTTAGTGTTGAGCGTGGCAACTCGATATTAATATGCATATCAAATTTTCATGCATGCAAGCTCTCTAAATGAGCAGCATGCAGATAAATAGCCCGTTCATCACCTATTGCCCAAATTGCCTCAGCTATAGTGTAATCCACCCAGGCTTGGCACCCTTGCACCCTTAAGCTCCTTTGTAATTGGAGCATTCGCTGATGTGTTCTGAGATTCCAGCATGGAAACTGTCTCCTTCACTGGCCTGACTTTCTGGTAATGATGCTGAAGCTTCGCGCAGCCTTTGAGTTACCTTTCAGAGAATTTTATATGCTCTACAGTCATTTGGAGAAGCTATATTTGTGGAGAGTTCAGTGAACTGGACAGAATCTCAATTTGAACAGCCTCATTTACAAAGGAAATGTGGCCACATCATAAAGATTTACATATCATTTACATACAGTATATGCATGTCATGTGTAAACGAAAATATCCTTAATATCTTTTGACCAGCTGTACACTTCCTCTGTAAAAATGTAGTTGAATATATTCATACAGTAATTCCCGCTCACTGAATTAGTCACTCCTGATTTTTCTTTGCACTCTGATATTTGTCCATTAATATTTACTACTGCAATGGCCCATTTTATATACAGAAGCCTAGTTTAACCATTGATTCTGTCCATTCTATTTTCATTCTATCAGCTTTTTTGTATCACACTGATGAATGCTCCGTCACCTCTTCTTACCTTTTCTTCTCACATTTGCTACTTTTATGTGATGTGAGTTTTGTACTGAAAAGATGGAAGCCTGAAGCATGTGTTTTTGTGTCCATGGAACAAAAATATAAAAAACAGATTTATTAAAAAAAAATGATGAAATATTTGTACATTCAAAAAGTTATGATGACTTTTCAGTTATTAAAAGCTAATTTGTCAGTTATTGAAATGTCTATTGACTGGCAGCAGCCTCATGCTCCAGAGGGTTTTTGATACAAAGGAATGTAAAGTAATGAAAAAGAAACTGGAAAACAATATGACAACAAGACCTGAAATAGAGTAATATTCAGTCCATCAAATGGACATCAATACTTCTCAATAACAGAAGCAGTATGTCTACATCATAATGTTAATACACGTTGAGGATTGAGGGTGAACAGGTTAACCTTGACAATGTATCCTATACTGTAAAAACTCAACTTGGGGCTGAGTTTCTGCCCCAAATGAAGCTGTTGAAGTGAGGTGAAGAGTGAAGGGTAAGATGGAACACAAGATCGACAGGTGAACGACAGCAATAACGTGGGCACCGACTGTACCGAGCTGTCACAGCGCAGAGGCAGCTGAGCCTTAAAAAGAAGCACTTGATTTACCGACCGCATCTGATTAGGATACCTCCCGGATTCTGTCCTTTGGAAGTTAATGTTAGGGAAAGATTGTGGTTACGGCACATACAATCGTTCGACATATACTGTAAATTATTGTGACTTATGGTTAGCAAAAAAAGGAAAGTTGCAAGTCTGTGACAGGATGTATTTTCCTCTAGACTCGAGTAGAATTCTAAAATGCTGCAGTTCACTGAGAACAAGGAACATTTATTCTACTCCATCAACAAACAGCTCTATATCAAAAACAGAAAGAAATTGACAATCACAAATTCATGTCATTTTAAAAACACAATCTTCTCTTTAGTTTGATACCAAATATGTGACATTTGTAGCTTTTTAATCAGAAAAAAAATACCATTAAAAGTATTGTAAATAGACATTTCCATCACAAGAACAAACAACAGCTACATGAGAAAAAAAAATGTATATGTGGAAAATTCAGTGCAACCTGGTCAGTCCTCCCTGCAGACTCTTCAGTGAAGTGGCCCCCAGAAAACAGCCTCTGTGTGGGCAGTGAGGGCCATGTAAGTCCCTCTGTTTACTGATGGTGATGATGTGATGTGATGTAAGTAAAACACTTGAACTCACAATGTCTTTGTCTCTTTGGGTCAGGACCAGGCTTCCATGAGACTATAAACCAGAGACTGTCTATGGAGACATTTTTGGATTTACAGAGGAAAACCTGCAAAGAAAAATCATGGATACGAAGTAATAATGTAGATTTCTGGCTCTGTATGTGTCTATCAATGCTGTGCTTAGCATGAACATTTTAACAATTCAGCATCATCTCCTGGAAATGAATGAAGAACTTTTGTTGAAAAGGATGCATGTGTGATGCATGTCCCTGTCTCGCTCTGATCAAGTACATACTGAAAGCATGAGAGCACTATGATCCATGCTCCTTAGTGACTTCTGTGGTGTCGACTCCCAATGTACTTACACTTGGGACTCGTCCAGATGAGGATGAGCTCCAAGAACATCAGAAGTGTTTCTAGGTGATTTATGACTGGGCGAGGGGAGAAATGAACCATTTAAAAGTGGAGAGTGTTTTCAACTTAGGAAGGACAAAATCCAAATGCATGTTTTGTTGGACTTTTCTATCACAGCAGAGCTGCGTGTCCATCTCAACCTTGATTCCAAATGTTAAATGCTCCTGTTACCAATGGATCTTTGAACAAATTAAAGACTGACAGGAATTAGCACAGCAGAGAGATTGATGGATATGTGTTTAAAAAGCAGCAGTCGCTCTTTTGGATTGTGGACCGTTCAGTTGACCAAAACTGATTGTGGACTCTGGAGGTGTCACCACAAAGCGCTACAGCTATGCTCTGAACAAATAGAAAACTGCTCAGGGCTATGATGCTGCCTCTACGTTAAGGGACCCTGTGGATCTTGTTAGGCACAGAGGTTATGTGTAAAGAAACCCTAATTGGCCATCGGTGATGGAGGAGGGAGCCTTTTTAGTAATTAAAAGTAGAAAGAAGGAACATCTTTGTTCATTATCTATGTTAACATACAACCTAAAGGTCTGAGACATGAAGGAAACTTGCCCTCTGAATGAAATGGTACATCTCGAACAACTGATGTGTGTTGATGAGACACAGAGAGTGGAACTGCTGTCCTACATGAAAACACCCATCCACTTCAAACTAAAAGGAGTCTACTATTTTAGCTTTCTGTAAAACACATCACACATGTAGATCTGCTTTGGTGGTGAAAGAAAGGAAAGGCATCAGTGGCAACCTAAATGTGATTGTCACAGCGCATGTCGTCAACGTCTCTCATAAATGCAAAGTGCTGGATGATCAAAGGGAGTAGGTAGTGAAGTGAGAGAGCACTCACACATACTGAACAGCACTGTTGTTCAGAGACAGAGATGGAAGACACAATGCAAGAAACTCTACAGTGCAGGAAACGTCAGAACAAACAGGAATCAAAGTCAAGGTTCATCTATTTGTCATTTTACAACAGGGTTGCACAGTGGAAAAAGTTGGAGCCCCTTCATGGAACACACAGAGAACATGTACAAATATTTTAATAGAATGAAATACAATAATAGATACACTTCCCAGATATACTGAGCACTCGTGGGCTGCTTTTCCTTCACTCTGCAGTCCAACCTTCATGTCTGAAAGTAATGATGGACTGTCGTCTCTCTTTACTTAACTGAGCACTTCTTGCCATAATATGAGAAATAATCAAATGAAATCAGAAAAAGTGAAGTTCGAATTGATAATATGAATGAAATGGATAAAGTTCAGACAAAAAAAGAAAATCTCGAGGCTGATGTAGCAAAATGTTTGTCATACAAATGTCATGTCTGATTCTCTATGAACCAAACTCTCAGGAAGAACACATAGTGGTCAAACTGTGTAATGACTGCAATGACGTCTGTCAAGTGATGCGCAAGGACTGTGTTTTGAAAAGCACCAGACTTTTATCAGTTGAAGGCTTCACCTTCAGATGTAACGACTGCAACAAAACACAGTATCATCAAATTATGAAACACCTGTTGGGCAAGCAGAAGTGTGATGTCTTCAGCAACCGCAAGACAAAGAGCTGTTTTTACATGCCGGACACTATACAGCTTATATACATAACGACAAATGCATACAGTACATTAGTACATGTAGATACAGTAAATACACATACAGTACATACACATGCAATACATCAGTACATATATATACAGTACATTTGTACATATACATACAATACAATCAAATACTGTACATATACATATAATATACATAAGGATAGAGACGACACAGAGCGATTCTTCATTTGTGTATAGAGAAAGTAAGTCCCCAACCACCACCATAATTATACACATGCTAACATGTACATATCTGCAGTGCTTGATATTTCTTACATTTTAAGCACTGCTTATGAACATGAACAATGAAATTAGACGTAATGACTTCTGACAGTCTGGCAGTCTACTGCAGTGCCTCTAGGGGGCAAGAATGTTGGCGGCCCTAGTGTTAACAGATTCTAGTTTAGGCTTTTTGCGTGTAAGCTGAGATAGATAAAAGCTAAAATAATGTTTCACACTGCACCTCCAGGATCCTCCCAAACAACTTCTGGTGCTTTTGGAAACATCAAACTTTCTGCTCAACTTGGTATTCCACACATAATTCAAATCCAAAGTCAGAATGACCAGGAGTCCACACATGGACCACACATCAGTGAGTTTGACCGGACACAGGATATCACACAGCTCCATCAAAAACCTTCAGGACATTTCACAGTTTCCTCTACAATCTGCATCACTGAACTTCATCTGGACCGCTAGACATTTCTCACTCCATGTCCTCATCCAAAACCATAACCTTCTTTCTGATTTTTTCTGGCTTATCATCAAAACTGCTGTTACATTGTCAAATTATGTTTTAATTAATGGCATTGTGTAAGAATTCTCTTGCATTATTCACATTATTGGCTGTCGTAGCATTATTACTCCTGTCATCAGGGATTACACCACAACCTTTTTAATCACTCAAGTAAAGCAAACTGGAGAGAGATGATAAAATAATGCAAAACATGACAGGAAATTCTGTGCCTGCGGAAATATGAATTCCCTCAAAAAGAACATCATCTGCCCTTGGCGGCACGCCATCTGCATCCAAGGACATCAGTTGCCTCTTGGGGGAAAGCTTTTCCGCTACAGCCTGCCTGGTCGCCTCATCCATTACAAAACTGTCAAAGCACCACAGTGGGGAGTGCAACACTTTAAAAAGAAAAGGAGGAGGTGACCTGATTGGCTAAGACTGATGAACGGAGCTTGATATTTTATAGAAATTACTGAACTTACATTTGAAATTAAATCACCGCAGGTCTGAATTTTGGAATCTGAATATTTAAGATGAACTCTTGCCAGTTATTTGAAAACAGTTCTGTGTGACTGACTGTTAAGTTTGAGATTTAAAGATCAGTGCTCTCCAAATAAAGGCATGTTCAGTAATGCTGAGTCACCACATCGCTGTGCCAATAATGAGGCAATGCTCACCCTTGAATGTAACATCTAACAATATCTAATCAAAATGTTATATATATATACTATATTTTGCTCTGAAAATACACCTTTCTTCTGGTGTTATCTGTGTTTCCATGGAGATACATAGGCCCGGCAAATAACAGAGACATTGCTCGACAGCTGCTGATTGCCAGAGTTCTGTAGGAGAGAGTTTCTGGAGGAACAAGCGCCTGCAGTCACACCAGACTCTCCCACCGCTATACAACTCTGGATCAGAGATCAGATCTTATTTCTTAAACTTTCGGGATTAAAAAGTGGGTTGTCTGCAGCAGAGAGCTACAGAGGTGCTAACCTCCACTTGTAACTGTCTGTGGGCAACCAGGGCTTTATGAATATACCAAATATTTATATAGAGACCAGCCAAAAAGGAGACTGCTAGAGAAAAGTAAGCAAGGAACTTTAAACAAAGGGGAAGTGCTGTTCCAGCAAGCAGTTATACATATATAAGTTAGTATAGCCCTGATCAATCCAAATTCAATCCGGAATGAATTATTAATTAAGAGTTGTCAACCTTAATATATTTATTACTAATACTTCACACTGCCAGGCAGGGCCAAGGCCTCAAAAGGAAATGCAGATGGTTGCACCATCATGTTTCAGTTTGCTTCATATAAACTGGTACAAGTTTTGTTGTACTGCGGTTTTGCATTATCTGAGATTTTTTTTTAAAGATGTAGAATGATAGAATTTTCCACTATTTGATTAAAGTGAACAGAACATTTCAATACCTGTTCTGAATCAGTGAAAAGCCCGCTGTCACTGCCTCCTCCTGCTGCATTCCACAATCTCTCTCCAAGAATATGTCTTTGTAGTCTCGGCACGATGAATCATATAAATGGGGATAACGGAGGACACTTTGAGACAGTCTCTCCTGGGAAGCATGCGCGGTGTTGGACTAGGTTGTATGCATGGAAAGTGACAGAAGTCGTTGTGTGAAAAAAGGAAAAAGGGAGTGTAAGAGCAGAGATCCAACCTTGTCAACTTTATCACCTCGGAAAACCTGGCTGCAGGAGCAGATCTTGGCCCCTGCATCACTTCTTTTAATTCTTTATGAGGGTGCAGGACTAAGTCTATGGAGAATTCTTTCATGAAATTACAGTGAGATCTACTTCATCAAGAAAACAAACCCATTATTGCATTTTAAGGGTATGGATATTGCATTATGCACTATGTTGTGCATTCTCTGTTATTTTGGAGCCAAGATTCAGAGCTGTGACAGACTTTAACCCTCCATTAGATTTAGTTTCACAAGTTTGTTGTTGTAATTTTATAAATTAGACATCCATGTTCCTGAAGGAGAAGCTGATCAGTTTACTTTACAGCAGTGATGCTGATAATGAGTTTGCCAGAACATAACTCCCCTGTTGCTGCTTCATCAGTTGGAGAGAGGACACTGTTAGCAGTTTGCTTTGAATGCCAAGAAGAGAAGAGGCCCAGGGATATGAAATGTGGAAGTGTTTATGGAAGATTAATGGGGGACTGATTTTATTTAAGCATAACCCTTTTTCACTATGTGGGTGTTACTTTGGTGAGTATTGAGACAGTTAATCCAGATGATCTAAAACTTTATGTAGAGAACAAACATACTTACAGTATGGCGAGTAGTACAATTTACCAAAATTTACAATCTGAACCTAGACAGAATGTCAGGACATCATCTATCTGACTGTTCAAAACAAGTGTCACTGTCCTCTGGGCATTATCAATATCTGTAGCAAATTGCAATATGTCAATCAATCTACAATTATCAATCCGTCAAAAGAATATTTTAGTGTGAACAGACTGACAGACTGACAGACATATCCACCCCAAGAGCCATAAAAATCCTCTGACAAATCCATCTCAACTCTTAACACCATCTCGTCTTTGCTGGCTCATCTGTAGAAAAGTGAACTACAAACTCATGACTAATAAATGGTTATTTCTATTAGCATTCTTCTGATATTGAGATAATTAGTAGACCAAAACGCTATATGTGGACTATGCAGATGCATAGAGCACCACAGCCACCAGAGGACCCCAAGTTCAGCCTCAATATATTTTGGGAGAAATAAAAGTACCTGTCTTTATTATTAGACAGTCAAACCAACTCATTTGTTGCGTGAAACACTTGCTAAGAAAGCATATACGCTTTTTTATAGGTTAAAATCAAGTCAAAATCATGTTTGGTCTGGGCTGTCACAGCATGGGTGATGTCTGTCGACAGGTATGACAGGATGAATGACAGCTATCCACCATTCACTGAAGTGAGGAGAATAACGGTAGGCACCATTCACAATTGCAACATGGCATCAAAACGTGCTCAGTCTTGTACGCACTGTTACATGTAAATGTTTCTTACTACCTGAAACACCAGTTATTATTCTTACTAGTTGTTTTACTGTTTTTTATTGTTTGCACATCAAAACAGACTTAGTCATGAAGCAATTGTCATTCATCCCGTCATACCGGCTGGCAGTCGTCACTCACTGTGTGACAGTCCAGCCCAAATATGAATTTGACTTGATTACCCCACAAACAGTCACAGCTTTCCTATCCTAGTAGCTTAGTTTTGCTTATAACCTATAAAAAACTTGTATGATTTGATATGATATGAAGCATATCAGTGCTTCACACAACAAGTGAGGAGGTCTGCCTGTCTTAATTCTGTTTTAATTCTCTTAAAATTGATCATATAAAATGAAATATAAAATAAATAGATGATATGATTTTTTTGATTTTTTATTTGTTTGTTTTTGTTTTTGAGAAGGAGGATAATGGAAACATAAGACTATGATCATTCATTAAATGGATGCTGGTCCATTGTATTTATATTCATTTAAGTCAGCTAACTTATTTATTTTTTACTGTTTTGGATTGGTGGGGAGAGTTTTTATGTCACCTTGTTTTCAAAGTTCACATTAAACATCTTTCAGGAACATAATGCATCTGTTGCATTTATTAATGTACTCTAGCCTGTTTTCCTCTTAAAATGAAACAGTCTGTTGCATTGCAGGAATCTCTCTCTCAGAGTTTGACAAAATAGGGCCCCCAAATAGCATTTCTCACAGGGCCCCCAGATAGCTAGAAACAGCCCTGCCCAAAACACAAACAAAGATTTATCCTTTGACCTATGTGCCTTCTTTTTCTTCTGAATCATTGCACTTCCAGTTGGCAATCCTAAAATAAAGTCTATTATAGTGCATATAGTTCACATTCTTATGCCTTCATAAATTTTGTTCTGATTTGGTCACATTGGCTCTTGTGAGATGCCACACAGATGATATTAGATGACTAACAAGCTGCTCAGGTGAGTTAACACTGTCAGACTGTAACATTTTAATCCTCACAAGAACAACGACAGTTATTTGTGGATATAATGATGGTTCAGTAGCAATATATCTAATATATCTTCACTGCAACATACTGTTTCATACCAGTTTTCTGTGTCTCTGCCAGCAATAATATGTATATATTCATGATGTCCTTGACAGGTGTGAAGATATTTCTCGATATACCTTGGTGGATTGGGTGTGGACAAACATATTTTTACCCCAAAGAAATACTTAATTAGATTTTCCTCCCACAGGCATACATGGACACGTTTTCAGATATCTGATCTCCTTCTCTAGGTTACTTTAAGGTTAGTCACTTTTCTTTTACTGGATGTGCATTTTTGCACCTGCGCCTATCTAACCTTTTATGTGAGGAAGCAGTCTGCTCTTTAACATGATGTGATAGGACACATGGACCACATCAGCATACAGAGTACAAGAACATACATAATAAGCTTTTCAATGACTAAAACAAGTCCAGTCCTGCTGTCATGCTGCAAAGAGCTTGGCTGACAGAACAAAGATAAAAATATGTAAGGTTGTCTTATCATGCACTGAAATAAATAAATGCAACAAGGCCTGTTTACACCTCTTCTGAGGACTGTGTGGGGCTGTGCTTTACTGACACTGGTGATTAGCTTAGTTACACCTGTTTGGGTGGGAGATATTACACCTTCATCATCCTCACATAATTACAACATAACTGCAGTCACTTTCAACCTGAGCAGAAGTTTAATTTGCCAGAATAAGTGAGAACACCTGGGTGGGCGTGCTGAACCCCAAAGGACCCCGCAGAGTCTGAAGAATTTATTAGTGGTCAATTAAACATGATAAATTAGCACCAAGGCTTATGACAATCTTATCTTCTTTCTATGTTAAAAAATCATTCAATAAAATGGTCACGGATGTCACCACTGTAAAAAAGTGAAAAGTAATTGTTGTTGTTGTATTCAGCTATTAACCACACAGCTAAAAACAAGACAAAGAATCTACAGTCAGTGATGCTAAAGTCAGCATGTAAACAAAATAATAATAATGCAGCAACCTCTGTGGCTGTGAAGCGAAGCCGAAAAGAAAGTGCCACTGCAATTCCTCTTCTCGTCCACTTGAGGCTGGCTCCAGAAGTCAGTCAGTCTCCATAAGTCTCCATGTTCAAATGTCCAACTTCACAGCAGAAATAAACATGTTTACAGCCTGGTACAAAAAACAGTTTTGGTCTCTGTAGCTAATTTCCCCGTTCATGACAACTGTACTGAGGGTGAATTTATATACAACTCACCTGTTCACATTATATTAAGGCTTAAAGTTATGCAGGATTAAGAGTGTGGCTGCTTTAATTGACAGGTGGGTGATATCACAGGTGGCCTGTTTGAGCAACCAGGCTTCGATCAGCCTGTAACAGATCCACCCACAATTCACCTCTTTGTCCAGGACTTTCAAGCTATGGTGTCCAGAGCCACCACAGTAAGCACACAACTCTTCAGAAACCTGTGTGTGATGTCACAGAGACTACATCTTTATGTTCACCGTCTTAGATCAGTGGTAGCACGTATGCGTTTAGTAGTAGACATCAAATACAAAGTACAGCCAAGGCTGATGGTAATGTAATTAGTTTTGCGTTTGTGTCTGCTTAACATTTTAGCTGAATGATTAATGAGTGCTCTGCAGCTAGCTCAGTTAACATTAGCCTCACAGGCTGAAGCTTTGCAGCATGAATCACGGTGCTTTGTATTTTCAGCTTCTCACCTGATGACTTCAAAAGAGCACTGATGTGCTGAAAAGTAAAACTGAGACTGTTGTCTGTTGTTCACTATCGAGCAGCTGTTGGACATTGGATATGCTCACTGTGAGTCTGTCTGAAAAGTACGATGATGTGAAAAACTAGACGCTGAGAAATCAAAACGCATGAAATATTTAGCTTTTTCAGATCAAACTATACACAGCTGTACATCTTGTTTGACAAAACCATGCCAGGTGGAGAGCATGTTTTTTTTTTTAACTCACAGCTGAAAAAAAATCCACGTGATCATGGCTGCTACAATTTAAACATTATTGTCCTTCATATTGCACATGACTTAAAAAGATGAATATTTAAGCCCTACCACCGAGCTACTTGACAGCCCAGAGGAATAGCAAAAATTAAATAGTCTTTATAACAAATCACCAAACAAACATACGGCAGTTTGCTTCAAACATTTTGGCTGGTCTTTGGTGCCCAGTGATGTGACTTTCCATGCTTGTCCAAACTGGTGCCGGTAATGTGAAGGAGTTGTATATGGACATGAAAAACAACAACATCCTGGCTGTGACAACATCCTCCCTTCCGGCTCTTATCGCAGTGGACCAGCTCCAAACTCAGCTCATATCACCTCTGGGGGTCAATCCCACTGCTCCTCCAAAAGCTCCACACAGACTCACCCGGAGACATCCATGAGGTCCAAGAGATAGAGACTGGTTCCCAGTGAGATTTTGTATTCAGTTTTTCTGTCAAGCTCCATCTGCCTTTAAGGCTGTTCTGCTGGTTTAGCAGCCAGGAGGCCTCGAGCAAGCTGACAAGTCTTTCCACAGTGTGCCTACTGATGCATTGCTCTAACTTTAAAGTCAACATTTTAGTATTTTGGTTCAATTTCTAGTTTTACTTTTTCCATGTAAATATATGTGTACAGTTTGTATTACTGTTTGTATTAACTGTAAATAAATGCAGTGCTTGAATATCAAAGCAGATTAACTCAAATAAGTTTGACTTACATACAGTATGAGTAGATCTTTAGAGGGATGGACTGGAAAATGAGTGTAATCATTGTTGGCCATTTAAAGCCATCAAATACAAGAATGGCTTTCTGTACTCACATTAACATCATGATATGATGTGTAATAATTATAATAATTAGTATGGTATACAAATATCAGTCTTTTAAACTAAAGGTCATCTCACAGCATGAAATACATTTTAATCAGGAGAGAATATTTAAGAGTAGTTAATTAATTAATTTAATATTGCAGTTATAAGTTATGGTTTAGTTGATAAGCACAGAGGAACTGAAGAATAGATGCTCATTGAAAGGACCCATTTGACAGCTGGTTCTGGTGAAAAGCAGATGGCGGTCAGTGACAGCAGACAGCAGCAGAGATTTAGGGTTTGACAGAAAATAAAATGGTAAATGGCTAAATATGATTGGATGAAGCACAAGTGGTGAAAAGGAGGTCAAGAAGAACAGGGCAAGTGATGCAAGACAGGTACGGGAAAAGTGTGTGGCGTAGTTTACAGTTTACTGTCAGCAACAGTGTCACAGCCAGCCATTTCTGTGTCTGTTCTTTTTTTGACCCAGAGTGTGATTTCCTGTTTGTCTGAGGATCTTTGGCTGTAATCCAAGCCGCTGTCAATCCAGTTGATTGTGAGGTCTATATAAGATCCTGCTTGTGCCAGAGACTGAGAGAACCTGGCTGAGAATGCAGTGTTTGGATGCTCTTGGAAAGAGTTTCCTTGTGGTTGGGTTATCTAGATGTTGAGATTTTGCTCATTTGTTTTCCCCTTGTGTTCACCTGTCACTTTTGGTTGTTGTCACTTTGTACTTGCACCTCACTTGTAAATATCCACTGTTTTAATGGACACAATAGGAGTGAACTTTCTTTTCTTTTGATACACTTCGTTTGGGTTAAAATAAGTACATAATGTAGAGTAAGTAATGCAAGTTAAAAAAAGGGCCATGCAGGACACAAACTGCAGTCTCCTGGAAGAAAGCCTAACCCCTTTGATAGTGGTATACATTGATATAAGTTATATAGTGAAGTATAAAGTTCAGTAACCTGAGATGACACAGGTTTATGTTGACTAACACTGTTGATTGTTGCTATGGAGTACATGAACACAAATATGAACAGCTTTATTACAACAAGGTTTCTACAGTAAGTGCAGCTGAACTGAAAACTGAAGTGTTCATCTAGGCATCTAGAAGACTATTGATTTTATGTCTTGTCACAGTGCAACTGAAATGGACAGTAAAGGACACACACAAAGCAAAAACATTATTGCAATTTGTAGAATATCAAAATGAGAATATGGTACAAAAATCTCAGGGTCATTCATTCTTCATAGGGGAAAGAATTGCTGCACAGTTTACAATTGATCCACAGACACGATTTTCTATAGTCCACAAAAAAGTATGGGGCTGTGTACATGCGGTTAGGTTGAGGATAAGTAGATTTATTGTCTGCAAATTATATACCACAACATAACCACAAAAAGAGACACACATCTCATACACATTTCACCTAGACATGACAGATACAAGGCGTTTTCATTGCAGAGGAGACAAAACTCTTGTCTTAACTCTTAGTGTGCCTGTTTCCAGGCCTGGGATCTGTATCTGCAAAAACGGATAGAAGCCAGTGTGAAGAACTGGTTAAAGGGGTGATCAGGGTTGTGTACTGTACTGTGTGCTCTGCATGTTGTTGAGATCTGAGGGGTTGGGGGTGGGGAGACAAATGATCATGGAAGCATTGTGCGTGATGTGGGTAAGTTTGTTCCTCTCAGAGGCAGTTGAGATGTTGGAGAAACAGGAGGAACAACAGAGGAGGATGGGTTGGATCATACTTTGAGTTTGTGGATGTCAGCGGTGTGTTGGTCAAAGTTCTCAAGCTAACATTGTTTGTGTGCTTATGTGCTATCTATCTATCTATCTATCTATCTATCTATCTATCTATCTATCTATCTATCTATCTATCTATCTATCTATCTATCTATCTATCTATCTATCTATCCTTTTAGACCTTTAGAGGAGATCAAGTACGCAACAGTGTTTGCTAGACTTTCTTTGATAGTTGCAGCTAGCCTGTGACTGGTTTGACTTAAGAGTTAATCTTCTCGCCCACAAACAACCACTTGATAGGATTGTAAAGGGTTAAACTAACCTTATGTAACTTTTAGCATAAACTAAGAGATTTTAAATCATGTTGATGCTACACTGACTTGTAATCAGCTGAATGGTGCCTCTGTACAGTACATCTGTTTTGACACTTTGTAACCTTGGGCTCCAGATACGATCACCTTCGAGAAGACAAGAGTAAATCATGGACTGACTTTTAGTGGTTGGTGAGAGCTTGGTGAAATCAAAGGCTGAAAGACAGACGCTGAGCTGGGCTGACTGCTGTTGGACTAGTCAGTAATATTAGCTGCTGCTGGGTCTGCTGTTGGTGACCTGGTTGATGTTTGGCTGCTAGCAAAAGTTTTTGCTAGTTTTTGATCATAAGTAATGTAACCAGAACAAATACACATGGACAGCTGTCCATATTTGCCACAGTGGGATTACACCCTGAAACTGGGGTTGCTAAGTCACAAAAATAACTATTTCTATGCAGTGTTGCGTATGAGAATCTGGCTAATGGGTTTTTAGGAGGACATGGATCAAAAAAACATGAGCTCATAGAATCTCTGAGTGGCAACTACAAGGGGTAAGGCAAGGGGGAAGATGTTATATAAAGTTCTTCATAAAACAGTAAAATAAAAAGAACCTGGTGACCTGATGACGGCAGTTGTTGGAGGTGTAAGACAACAGAAAGCGCTCTGCTTCATCTTCATGTTTAATATAATAATGAAGTATGAATGGAATTGATTTATTCATTAGAACACCATCATGCGTGGTAACATTATTAAAAAAGCAATATGGAAAAACATGTACGTTACATATGAAATGAACACACTTAATAAAATTAGTTCATACAGGTAATTATGTTTGTTGGCCTTTGGCTTGAATATATAAGAAAATGGATGTGGACTAATAAATTGTAGTGAGGGTTGATGAATTGTAATCCAGGTAAAAAATTAAAAAGTAAGCACTGTGAGTATGTCTGTGTTACATAATTTATAAGAGAACAAAAAAAGAATTGTTAGAAGTAAAAAATGTACCAGCTTTGGTGAACTACAGTTTCTATAAGGGGTAATTAATTAATTTAGTAATACTTTTTTAACAAGCTCCAAGAAAGACATCAGCGTCTGCTTTTTAAGGTTGCTCAGTGTATTGGATCTCTTTCTCCAACAGAAAAGTCCAGTTTTAGGCCGTCACTTTGATCAGTCTATGTACTTTGGACTAAATATAAAATCACTAACCCATTTATTCACTCTGCTGGATTACTGATTCCGTTTTCACCCGCAAGTCATCTTTGAACCATCTACAGCTGGTCCTGAACATTGCTGCAAGACTGTTGACCATGTCCAGAAGAACTCACAATCCACCCATCTCATCTGCTTCCCATCCAGAAGTGGATTCATCTTAAGGTTCTTGCTTCACACATAGAGCCCTGCAGGGTCAGGAGATCTGCTCCATCCTTATACATTATACTCACAAGAAGGTCACTGAGGTCTTGTAAGCAGGGATTCCTGGTTGTTTCTCATGTTTGACTGAAAACTAAAGGTTACCGGTCTTTGTAGTGCCAGTACAACTGAACATGTGAAACCAACTACATTGCAGCTACTTAAAGTGGGTAGTGTTGACTTCCTGCTTCTGATCAAATATACATTCAGGTGGTGTCCTTATTATCTTGCTAACAAGCCCCTGCAGAGACAGTGAACATCATGTACAACATTCAAAATTACCTTAATGTGTTTACAGAAAACATCTTCAGTGTTGAGGACGTGAACAAGAGGGCTGCTTGATAGAATATATGAGATAACAAAAACCTGTCCTTATTCCTACGTAATGTACGTGCAAACTTTTTTCACAAAACCAAAACGCTGAAATTTATTCATTTTACCGCGGTGCATGCTGTATGTTACTTTATACAGAAAACTTAATCATCACACCAACTCCAACTGATCCAACTGTTTTCTGTCAATTAAAAGTGTGTTTGAGTCATATTTGATTTTCAAATGGATTTTCTGACTGTGTCAAGACGTAAACTAATTTGAGCAGCTGTTAATCCAAAAATAATGAACCCAATGAAAGCTGAAAACACAAGCTTACACCATGAGTCTGAATGACAAGCAGAGACAGGAACAGAAATCATTCTGTTATCAATCATACAACCACGGAACACTGAAAGTCACACATGAGCCTACTGTATTATCCTTGTGCAATCTGGATTCTAACATACGCAGTACAGCTACTCTGACATAAGTCGAGTGATGAAGGATGATGAAAACATTTTGACTATCTTCCAAACCTGAAACAAGCCGTGAGCCATGATAGCAAAGAGGATTTCATTTTTAACTCCGCTCAAGTGGGAGTGGAGCTGAACACATCTTATAAGAGTAATGTCGGGATGGAGAGGTTAACTATCACAACCAAAAAACTGCAGCTTAACTTTTCTTTGGTTTGGATGGAGAGAGGCAGAGCTTACCTCCCGCTGGCTCCAGCCCAGTTTAATCCATGCGCCTGATAACTGTGGAAAAGTAAAGAGATAACAGCCAACATGTCTGTAAGGGCAACTTTTAGGTTACACCAAGTGTAAGTCAGTGTTGTGTGTGTACCATTTGGGTCACCTCATGTGGGCTAGATATGAGCCCCATAAAGATTACATGTGGGCGATGTGGGAATGGGGTTGGCATGCATAATCTGTGTGGGACCCTCATAGGTTCGGGGATATACTGTATGTCCCATACAGCCATCACATCACACATGCATGTGATGACTGGAGGTTTTTTGACTACAATCCTCTAAAAGTATAAAAAAGATATTGTGTTCTGATTTCAGTGTGTAGCCTGGAGTATTGACTAATCAGGTTTCAGCAAACGAGGCAAAACACATTGGCAAAAATCATAATTTTAAATCATGTGTCAGCAGGATTTGGTCACACACAGATATCTGTTTGTAGAGATTAGTCCATTTTTTGTCATTCTCATGAATCTGATTGGAGTGCAGAAGAAGCGTAGACAGAATAAAACATGGATGTTTCTGAAGTTCAGAGGCGGCTCCCCACTAACCTGAAAATGGTCAAAGAGGGTGGAGCTAAGGTGGGCTGAATGGAGCCCGATTGCTTAAATATGCCATGTGTGATGACACCCACCTATCAATCAAAGTGGCAGCACTCTTAATCCTGCATAATTTTAAGCCTTAATATAACCTGAACAGGTGAGTTGTATATAAATTCACCCTCAGTACAGTTGTCATGAACGGGGAAATTAGCTACAGAGACCAAAACTGTTTTTTTGTACCAGGCTGTAAACATGTTTATTTCTGCTAAACCCATTTGCTTTATAACATTGTCCTAATCAGATAGAATATATTCATGACAGAGAGAAGATTTTTGTTTTCACAAGCTAAAGAAATATTTTGTTCAGATAAGGGCTTGGGCAATTTTATCATTTGTCATTTTTAGGAACTAAATGTGACAATTTCATTACTCAAGATTACTATTACTAGAGATTTGGGACATTATCATATAGCTGTGTGTGGCTTGTACATGCTAACAACATGTTAACTGTGTGTTCTGAAATGTACTGATATAAAGGATCTGGATGTATTGGTATTCTTCCCCTGCAGTACTTTGGATAAAACAACACTCATTTTCTGAACAGACATTTTGTTTCTGTATAAAGACACACTGTGCACAGGAATGCACAGGCAACAAAGGGAAAAGTCAACCAACTTTTTCTGTACTTGAAAAGACTTTTGGGAACAAGCAAGACTGATGAAATGTGAACCTGTGTGGGAGTATGAGTTCAAGAAAGTAAGACTTAACGCTCACTGGCATGATGAACAACTGAATCATAACAGCTTAAAGGGTGTGTTTACTCCCATATCATATCTATCTCCACCACAAAGCACAATAACTGAGCTGAGACAGCTCCTCCATCAGAATGTCACTGTGTCTGCTCGGATGGAGGAGGGTCACTTCAGGTCAAGAAGCACAGGAGACAGACATACAAATAAAAAAGCAAGACGAGTGAGAGGGGAGATGTGGGGAGGTACACACAAAGAAACAGGAATATGGAAAGACAGTGACAAGAGAGAGAGACAGACAGAGCAGAAACACAAGAAATGATGACTCTCTTGGGGATTTACCAAACATGAAAGAGAAGAAGGAGAAACTCCTGTTCCAGTCTGGAGAAAAAGGAGTGCTGTCTCTTTTCCTGAGGTCTAAATAGCTCTCTATAGTGTGTACTACAAAGAGCTATTTGAGGACACCACCTCAAAAGGCACAACTGACTCTGAGTCACTGTGAGTCAAAGTGGGAGGGAACACATCCTCATCATTTTTAATAGTAACTCAAGATTACAAACTTCAATTAAAAAACGAGCAACACATTTAAAGTTGATAAAGCTAGTTGGCAGCACCTGCTAGTAGAATATAAACCCTGTTACACTGTGATTCATAAAAGTAAATTAGTCTAGAACCACTTGGTTAATTTTCGATTTTCCAAGTGGCGTTATCAACCAGACCAAAGCCACAGACCACAACGCCTCTGGATGCAATTAAATAGACGGAACAATTAGAGCAATAATGCGCTAAGCAACACGTGTAAGTTAGGATGTTGCTTTGTCAGTTTTTTAAATGGTGTCCCTGTCACAAACTTTCTATCCAGTTCACTTAACCACTTAACACCATCACTAACGTCGGGTATATTTTACCCCATACAATAATATCAAATACAGTTTTCATCAATTTATGTAAAAGTACAACACTGTATGCCAAATTGTAGTACTCTTCTTTAATTTCCCAATATACAATATTATATTAAATAAAAAAAGGTACCATGGGGCACTGTTTAAAAAGGCAGCAAAATTATTGAAAAATCAGGTAATCTTAACGAGATATTTCCTAACAAAAATAATAATGGAGCTGGGAATTTGTTCTTTGGTCCACCCTGGGACATGTGAGCCTTGTCTGAAGGCACAGTTTTTCTGCATCAAATTGTAGATAGACAAAAAATTGCACTCACTATCACCACGCCTCTTGAAGACACTGACCTTCACAACATCTCTTTAGAAACCTGTGAGCTACCTTTTACACATGACATTCAGTGTGAAACACATGTGCTTATGCAACCTGATTATTTTGTCTTTTTCCAGCAAGCTGATTTCTTCTTCTTACAACCTGCAGAGCAGGTGAAACAAGAGGAGACATTGTATTCTGATATTTAAAATAACTCCGTCCAAAGATGAAAACTGAAGCTAACAGCATCCACTCAAAGTGTCAATAAATCATTTTTCACAACTAAAAGTTTGAGTATTTGTTAAATTCAGACACTTTCAGCAGAAAAGCTGTCTGGTCTGTCTGTCTGTCTGGTCTGTCTGTCTGTCTGTCTGTCTGTCTGTCTGTCTGTCTGTCTGTCTGTCTGTCTGTCTGTCTGTCTGTCTGTCTGTCTGTCTGTCTGTTCAGTCACGTCAATGCCAGTCTGCTCTGACAGTGACACAGCAAACAATAAATAAATAAAGACAGAAAACACAGTTGAAATAAGCGAGTCATGCTTCCAGAATAAATTCTGGGTTAGGAGATGAGTCAGTGGATTTACAGTATCCAGGTCACTACAGTTCATGTGAATGCACTGATTGATGATTGCAATGAAGCCAGAATGGTTCTCTGGGGGTGTGAAGGTGAAGCACAGACCTTTTTCATACAGCAAATGGACATTTTGACTGTCATAACAGATTATAATAATATAAATGGTATCAATATCAGTGATAATTAATGCTAGTGTCTACACAAATGCCAAAAAATAAAAATCTTCAGTAGCCAAGTCAACTAAATTTGTAAAAAACTTACACTTCACATATGATTCAAAGTGCTTCACAGTACAATGGTGGACAAAGATGAAAATACATGATGCAGAAAACAATAACAATAAAGACGTTTGCAATAACCATTAACCACTCATCTCCCAACAATTATGAATAAATAAAGTGGTTTCTCATGTGCTCTAAAACAATGCATGTACTTCATATGTCAATTCAATTCAATTCAATTCAATTGTATTTATATAGCGCCATATCATAACAAAAGTTATGTCATGACACTTTTCATTCTTTTTTTAGAGAGAGAGATTTAAAACTTTGGATTTTCACATGTTCAGATGCAAATTTTCCTACAAACTTAATTTTCTCAAAAAAATGTCAGCAGTAAATGGAAGGAAGTGTGAGCATGCAAAGCAACAGCAGCAGCAGTGTATTTGGTTCCTATTAAAGTTTGGAGACTTGCACTGACATAACATGAGTCAGAAGCCAGCCTGTCATTTGATTTCAGTCATCTAGAGCTATAGCCTGAAGGGAAGCATAGAGGCTCCACAGATACAGAACTGAGACCAAGCTGGACAAAAAGGACAAAGAAGTCCAGGTATGTGTTTTTTCTGTATTTACTCGGGAGTGAAGCTGAACACATTGTTAAATCTTTTGCCTTCACAAACAAGGGAGATGAAAATGTGCCGCACTCGACAAACCAAACAAATATTTTGTGCTTAAAGTTAATGTGATTTTCTGATATTTCACCATCATGCGTAAAAAAATGTATATCTGCAGTTTTGACATGAGTTGGCTCAAGTTGGATTTTGGTGTGGTAAAGAATGAAAATGTAAGAGACTTATTATAGGTATCGTGGACAAAGAATCCACCCTGGAGAAATCAAGCAGACAAGACAGACAGTAGGAATAAAAGGCAGGTTTCCAAGCAGACTGTGTGAGGTGACACACACACACACACACACACACACACACAAGCTTACTCTGTGTGAAAGGTATGTTCAAATACAATATGCTGTGGCAAAAACAACAACTCCAGGACAGTAATATTCAAGTTCAAAAGAGACAGTGGAACCAAAATGGAGAACAAAGCCATGGCTGTATTAGATTATCCAGGGGAGAGGCTATGAAACAAAGGCAAACTTAAAACCTTTACTTAGTAAAGGGACAAAATATTACTTTAAGGCACATGTTGGTAAGGGTCCTGCAGTCAGTAACTGACTCTGTTGGGTGTCAGTTTCCTCAATAAAGCTGTGGAGCAAGGAACATCTCTCTTACCCACTCTGGGTGACATAGGCCCCAAGATGCCTGATTAAAGTGTCTTCTACCGGATTCTAGCAATTCCCTTTTACCTCTGGTATCTACACCTCTTCCAAAGAGAGGTGAATGATCTTAAACCAGCCAGGCTTAAGTTGAACAGGGAAAATTAGAAACTGAGGCAGGCACAGTTACAGTTGTAAGGTCACGTTGGTTCTTGCACTCTGACAGATGCAAGCAGCCGAGATAACTTGATTATACAAACACACCACAAGCCATTGCTCCCCCTCTTTAGTGTTAAGGACAGTGTCAGTGTCACTTTGCTTTCAACAAATACTCCTGAAGATGATGGAATTCAAACTAAATCTGATTTTGTCCCTGACACACTGTCGAGAAACACAGCAGCAGACAACTGAACTGTCAGATGACATACCGTCCCTGGAGGAACCACACATGGCTGATTTCAAGGTCACATCTGGATGAGGTCAAAGAGACCTAGACCTACAGATGATGATGCAGTTTGTCAGTAATGGCTGGCTAAATAGCGTCAAGTCATACGGCATACGGTAACAGAATTACAGTTCCCACACTGTGGCTGGACATCACCTTGGCGAGCAGCATACACCAGGACAAAGGTACGTCATTCCAACAGATGCTACTTCAGCTGCTCGACTTGAACTACCACTGTTCTGCACAAATGCAACACATCATCATCTACAAGAATAGATAGCACCTCATGCTGCTACTTCCTCACCCTGAGCACAAGGAGGGAGAGGAAACTCTTTTATGGTATGTTACAACCAAAACTTGTCCAATGATTTATTGTAATGAAGACCAAACTCAGGAACATCTTTTGATAGATTGCTATAGAGCAAAAAATGTCTGATAGGTCTCATCTTCACATTAAATTACACTTCAATAATGTGCAATATTTTTAATGAAAGCATATCTTCTAATAGATGTGCTATGATTACAAATCAAACACGACAGCGACACTGTTTTTAAACAAATTATAACAGAACTCAGAAGGTGGCGAACTCTTGATAGAAATTGGAGTCGTTCATGTCATATTTTTGATTTTTGGATTGTATTCCTTTTAGATTTCTATCTTCAATTACATTTCTTAAAAAAATGAAACTGACATAAAGAACACAGCTATAGGTGGTGGTTAAACAGCCTTACTTAAATGACTTTATAGTCAGTGCATAGACATAATCTACCCAGATGTCCAACTGAAATAATATAACATGTTCTTACAGAAAAGAGCCAATATTATTACTCATTGGTAAAGTGATTATTCCTTCGGCTGCTTGAGAGACTTGTTATATTTTATATGAACACTAACAGAGGTGTGTCACAGGTCTGTTCTGCACCAGCTGATGGCAAAACAAAGATGCACAGGCGATACCAATGTATAGTGAGTTACATCAGTACGAGTACATCTTTGACTAAAACACATGCTGCAGAACAAAAACACTGCTTCTGTCTCAACATCTGAGGACACTGTCTTCTCTCCCATGTGTATCCTGCTGTTTTACACTCCTCTTCTCATGTTTGTTTCCCGGTCTGTCTCTCTTTCTGTTTGGCTTCCAGATCCCTGTCCTGATCTTCGCCAACCCACACAGAGTATAACTCCAGCTCGTTCACCCAGATCGTTCAGTCATGATTGTGGTATTCGCTAAGGCCTCTGCTCTGTTGTTTTGTTTGCTTCCTTGTGCTCTTAGTAACTTGAGTTTTGTTCAGGACCATCCAGCCATCTATCTGTTGCCACATCCTGCTGCCACCAGTCTTCCCTTACTGAATTCCTCCTCCTTGTCTGGACCAGAGCCTCACTCTCAGCCACGCACTCCTCATTCTTTGTCGCTCCCTGCCAATCCTCCATCTAAACATTCACCTTTACCCCTCTGAAAAACTCACTTTGACTGATTTCAGTCTCCTGGTCTATGCTTACTTCGGCGTCGACTTGGTCTGTCACAACAGCAGAAGGTCATCATCGTGACTATGTCCATATTAATTTATGTTCTGTTTATATTTATTTTATTTATTTAATTTTCAAGGACAGTGCATATTAATAATCATTACTGCAAATAGAGGCTGTTTTTCATCTATGGTCCCTGACCAGCTGTGAAGTTTCACAACTTCATTTATATACAGACATGAAGCCCAAACTGCATCACAAAGCAGAGAAATCTAAACGACAACAACAATACAATACACATTCCTGTCACTCTTCAGCTGTCTCTATCAAAAATAATAAAAAAAGGGCAAAAAATATATATAAAAAACAATACAAAAATGACAACAAATAAAACAAGAATCAAATGAATAACATAAAATAAACACTGAGTTTAAAAACTGACACCATTACTCCAGATTGAAAGATTTTTAAAGAATGCTTTTAATTTTCTTTTAAACATTCTAGTGTCCGGATGCAGTAAGTTCCACAGTTGAGCACACTCACATAAGGAACATTCAAAAGAAAAGCAGCTGAGGACCTCAGCGATGCTTCTGGAACATAAAATGAAATCAAATCTCTGATGTAGAGAGCAGCGGGGACATTTAAAGCTTGGTAAACAAGCAAAGAAGTATTCAAAGGATACAGGGAGTCAGTGCTATGTCTGAAGCAGTGCAGTGACCTGATCTGTTTCTCTTGTTTGAGTTGAGACTCAGGCCACAGTATCCTGAACTAGCTTATAGTTCTTATAGCCTCCTTAGATAATATTAATAACAAAAATGGGATTTTATAATTAAAGTGTGAGTGAGTATTTCAATATTTACTGCTTCGTTACAAAAACCTTTAAGACCCAGGTCATGACATCAGACTTGATTTGTGACACCAAAGCTGTGGAAATCAGGACCTGTTGGTTGTGTTAGGGGGCACTGTTGTTCCAGTTTTTTGCAAAGTTGGAAGCCTTTCTAGCTTTTATAATTTAATACCTTTTTATTCTGCTGTGTGTATGTATGAGTGTGTGTGTGAGGAGTACAGAAACAAAGGAAGTAATCTTAATTCATTCATCTTGTGAAAAACCAAAGAGAATCATTTAATAGAGCGGCTTACTTTGTTAATACATCTATGTCGCACACAGAATACTAACACTCTGTCATTACTCCTTATTTCTGTGCAACATGTTGGCAACATACCAGCACACACGCTCTGTTTTCTTGTTTCATTCAGACACCTTTTCTGTTTTCACCCATCCACACACACACACACACACACACCCACACACACACACACACACACACACAGCGATTAAGCCCACCATGTGTTTGAGGGATTAAGTTGTGCATCTCTAAAGGGGCACGTCATACCATCTGTGCAGGGGTTGACCAAAGAACACACTCACACACACACACACACACACACACACACACACACACACATTATATTGTAGTATTTGCACTGCTGTTTCCACTTGTAATCACTCATGGACCACTTTAATTGACTTTGCAAGGAAGACAGAGCCACAATAGCATGGTCGTTTCTGTCAGAATAGCATGCGAAATGCTTAATGTCTACTTTGCTGTACGGAAGAGTGCTCATGACCCGACACACAGACAAACAGCAACTATACAGTGTGGCTTAAGTGTGATCTACAGGCTGCTTTTAATTCATTTGTGTTGATGGACGAGAGTGTATTTGATTTACTAATGCCTTTTAGAGATGTATAATACCTCTGCCAGCAATGACTGCACTGTAGATTAATGTACAGTACACTATATATGACAGATAACTTCTTTCTGTGCCTGACTCTGTGCTAGTATGTTAATTTGTTTTAATTAAAAGCCAGTGCACCATTCTTAGACAAATACTGTATATATTACCACACTGGCCTTGATTTCCCAGTGAGTTTGGACCTAATTAACAGAAGGGATTACTCTTAATTACAGACAAAAACATTGCAAATATGGAACAGACTGACAACCAAAACACAAACTTTTCAAACCTGACCTCCAACATCCACATTTGCATACTATTCATTTACTGTAGGAGTTTTGTACTAACATTGTCCTCATCTAAATGTATAAATGTGTATAAAACTCTGTTTTCAGCCTTGACAGAGTTCCTTTATCACGTCAATGTTTTGGGCTGTGCCTTTACCAAATGTTTTTAACACTCTGTCTGGTTAAATTTTTCAAACTTTGAAAACCAGCATTGTGTTTCTCTGATGGTTTCATTTGAAGGACATCACCTGAATACACTTTAACAGGAACTTTTTATTTTAGAAAGTTTGGACTTTTACCTACATTTAAACTCCAGAAACCCAATGCTTGTGTACAGCTTTCATTGAGACAACATGCAAAATGGCACCTGTTGTTGTCAGTATGACGACAAAAGACCCTTTTTATGTACAACACAATTCCCAGTGTGGTTAATTTGCAGCTAGTTTAAAAACAAATCACAGAAGGAAACAATACACATAGACGATGAAAATTCACTCTGAAATCTGGCATCAATTCTCTTTACTTTAAGGTTGATTTCCTCTTGTTTTCAATCACAGCGAGACCTGCCACCTCTCAAGAGCTTGCATCTCGTTTTGTGGAACTCTTAACTCTTAAGTGTACTCATACCTGTTTCACATTGCCACAAGCAACTGTAAATACTTTTGATGTGAAAATGTTATAAGAAAATGTTTTGCATCTTTACTTGATGTTATAGACCAGGGGTCGGCAATTAGCGGCCCGCGGGCCAAAACTGGTCCGCCATCAATTATATCTGGCCCGCTAGATGACGTTGATTTATTTTAAAATATATATATATTTTAAAATAAATCTTTTAAACCTCATGTTTTCTGTCAAAAATACAGCAATTCCACAGATTTCACAACATTTATTGAAAAGTAGCTGATAAGTAACGTGACAGCAGCCAGAACATCCTCGCAGCCTCTTTACTTGACACACAGGTTGGAACACTAATTGGCATGTGCGTGCGCTGTAACCTGTGGAAAATAAAAGTGTCCTGTGTCCCTCTTGTAACGGACAACGTGAACAAATGTGTTTCATTAAATAAAAAAAAACAAAACCAAACAAGGTCGGCTCAAATATCAAATATAAATGTGAATGCACATTAGCGGCAGATCTGCGTTGCTGTATACATTAGTTACGGCAGGTTGCTAGGGCAGGTTGCCTGTTTCATGACAGACGCAGTGGGCGTAATAACAGCACATAGAAGCAAATTAATCTTTTAAAATAAATTAAATGCATTTCTAAAGTTAAATAAAGTTTATTTTTAATATAATAGAAAAAATAGAACCAGCAAAAGTTTGGTGTGAATGTGGTCAGATGTGTTTTTCTGCATTCTTTGGACCAACATGTGTCATCAAGAATCAAATCAAATCCAATCAAATTTTATTTGTATAGCCCAAAGTCACAAAGTACATTTGCCTCAGAGGGCTTTACAATCTGTACAGGGAGTGACACCCTCTGTCCTTAGACCCTCGGTTCCAGTGAGGAAAAACTTGCCCACAAAAAACCTTTAACAGGGAAAAAAGGTGGAAGAAACCTCAGGAAGAGCCATAACAAAACCTTAAATAGTCACAGGTCTATGATGAGCTTCTGGTCATGTCATGAATTTAATAGTGAGATGAAAGTACAGAGATCAGGAGAAAGACTTAGGGAATGACATGCAACAAAGGTTCTCATTCAGGTGCGAATGAAAGTCAGATGTGCTGTATACCCATCAATCACCCCAACCTCCACACCCTGACTTTCCACCCAACTACATGCATTAATTCATGCTTTGGCAGTGAATGTTGGTAATGGACATACATTTTTCTATGCTTCATTTTCCAATACAGACATTTTGTGATTCCTAGTGCCAAAAACAAAAATGATGGCTGTCAAATGCAGCTATTTTGGGGTTGTTTTCGATAACACTGTAAGGGACAACACCTATTTTGTACATAGGTTGTTTTTATGTTCGACCTATGTTTGAGGTTTTCAGCCAGGTATTGACTCCTAGAGGATTCTTTAGGCAGCATGCAGCTTCTTGGACCCAGGGGAGTGACCTAGAGCTTAGGCACACCTGCAGCTACATACATCATGATGTTGATCGATCACTTTGCACAAGAAGGGCCACGTGGATCACATGAACTGTGACGGCCCAAAGGATCCTCACCAGGAGTGGAACACTGCTTATTTGGTCAACAATGTGCTTTCAATAGGGTCTATTAAACTTGCATGGAACAGATTTACTCCGGAGGCAAGACCAATTTCTAAACCTCCTGATGATCTGCCGCCTGTAAGAGGGACTTCAGTACACTGAGGAGAATTAAATCAGACTTGGACACTACAATTTCCATGTAGAGCTTCCTTCCATGCCGCTTTTCATTTATCATGAAGCCCCTGAAGATTTCCAAGCCCAGAGGGAACTGGCAAGGTGATTTTCTTCAGGCAGAGACAATTTAGAAAGTGAGTGTAACCTAATTTCATTGCATAGGAATCGTGGCTCTTGTGAGTCAAACAAATCGCTGGCCTCTCGCAATGTAGATTATTTAAGAGTAGTTATACAGCTGTATTTCCATGTAGTCAAACACACTGTATCTGTACCACTGTTTCTCAACTGTGGCTCAGAGGACCTCTTGTGGTCCTTCATAGTTGTCTGTAAAGGTCTCTAAGAGAAACATGGGTATCTATTGATGTATTCCTAACTTTGACTTTGAAGTGCTGCAGATTCAAAGCAGAAACATAAAATCCTGAATACACTGTATGAGCTATGAATGTATTTTGTATTGTAAAAGTGGGTATTTTATTCTGTACCATTGAGTGATGACTGGTCGAGGTGTTATTGGATCATCTTTTTCTTCCAATGATACCATCACATGCTTTTGGATTTTGGATCTGCTGGATGATCTGCTGGAAGTAATTAATAGATATATAACCATACATATGCAACCATAGTGAAATGTATTGTTTATTATTTCAATTCAATTTCTGCATTATTTAACACCTGATCTAGAAGCAGGTTGTTGTATGCAACATTGTGTTGTTGAACAATAGCTCACAGTATTCAGTTAACCAGGTTGATTGATTCTACAATACAACTGATTCAGCGTGAGACAAGAAGTGAGACAAACCACAGTGTATTGACAGTATCCTATTATCACTGCAAAGACTCACTGAATGACTGTAATCCGGTGCCTTATGCTGACTGCACCATATGGTCTGCTGTAGATCCACACACAGATACTGTTGTGTCTTTGTTTCAGAAAGTTTCACATTCCCTTCAAGTTACAACTGCTTGACTGAGTGAAAAAGTAACTTTATGTCTTATACAAATCAGTGTTTGGAACCACTGTTTGTGTTTTTTTCAGCAGAATGCAGCTCGCTCCTAATATTCTACCATGTCGTAAAATATTCAAATTGCCAGGCACAGGCCTTTGCAGTAAAAACAGTGTCTCCATTGTGAACATTAGGTATATGGTGTATGAATAACGGTGTTTGATGCAAGAAAAAATAAAGAAATCTGTGTTTCATCTGGCAAAAAAAGTGAATTTTTTGAGAAAAAGCAGCAATTATGTCTCAAATCCACATTTCATACTGACTACACACAACATGCATCACACTAAGAGAGTAATGTTTGAACATTTTCTACTGGTACAAGTATGATACATGAAATTTGCTACCAGAATTATAGATTTTTCCATATATCAAAGGAAACTGCAAATTTGGCAAAAAGCTAAAGGCTGAAGTTTAATATCTGTATCTATTTGTAATAGTTATTTTACTGTTGGTATAAAAGAAATCAACATGCTTCATCATTTTGAGTAACAAGAAAACTGTGAAATGTGTGAGTCAACAGACATCAATCAAATGGTGTCTTTGCGGTGGCATTACCAGTTGCTGTCATGTCAGTAACCTTCAAAGTAAAAAGCAAAGCATTTCTTTCTCCCTCTTTCTTTCCACACCTTCCTGAAGGTGTCTCACACATGTCTGCCACAGCAGCGAGGCTCTGGGGATTCATCTATCACTGCACAGTTGTGACTTTGAACATCTAGAGACATGTAAAATTACATGCACATTTATAGTTTCCAGATACTGTATCCAAACTGGAACATTTTGACTTTGGTGATCTTTTTTTTTCTTCCTTTTTTTCCTTTTTCTTAAAAAACGAAACAAAAATCCAGTTCGTCCAGCACGTCATGTTAACAGTGTCATTGCAAGCATGTTAGCATCGTTGGCTGATTCAGTCGTGACATGTTCTTGGTGTCAACATAACTACTAGCTTCTCCCTGTTTAATACTGCCCTCTGTTTTACTCTATGAAACTTTAAGTGTCATTTCTGAAAGCATTCATGTTGAGGTCACATGGTGTAATATAAAGAGCAGGAAATTGCACACATGGAGGAGGAAACTCATGATCGACCTTTGGAAAGTACCCCAGAACCCAGTCCTTGGTTTCTTTGTCTTGTGCACACATAAAAATACTAATGAGGATGCGCTCCTCACCGATGGTTCTGTTGGTTCCGGTCCTCTTTCATAAAAGCAGTAATAAACCTACCAAAGACAATGTCTTCTTCTTCACAGTCTCTTTATTTTCTTCCACCGCAGGTAACACAGGTAAGTTAACCACACAAGCTTTATTTTGAAAGTCTACCCAGACTCTGCATATTTATTAATGCTAATTTGAACACAGAGCCCTGCACATCCAGAAAGGACACTAATGGGGTACCGACAAACCTGGAAGTGTTGTGAACGTGTGAATGCATGAAAACAGATCGTACTACAGAAGGTTCAGAAAGTTCATTTTAGTTCAGTTCTCATCTCGAAAAACATCATTTTAGTGTTAGAATGTTCAGAAGATACGTGGCTTCTGAAAACTGAGTCTAATATTTCCTTCAGTGATTATCAGGAGAAAGAATCTGTGTTCACGTTCACGTCTCCCGTTAAAGTCAACAGACTCAGGACCTGCTGCTGGTCTCCTGAAGAGGAGTGGCAGTGGCTAAACTCACATGACACAGATACAGGAAATGACTCGTCTGTGAAGCGTCTCTTTACTTAACGCCTCCGCCAAGAGGCAGCATTTGACGAGTTGGGAGTGAGAACGTGTCGGACATACTCAAATCCTACTTAGCATTGGGTGTGAAGCTCTGGCTTGAGAAACTATGTTGAACTGGAATATATTTGTTGTTCATTTATTGCAGAAATAGATGGAGCACAATTTCACGCTCTATAATATTTCTTGGCATTGTAAGATCATAAGTCGCGGAGGCGACTGTTCCGATCAATATTTCCCAGTTAGAATATGTATTTGTCCACCTCACCTCTTTTCCAGTCAGATTTGAAAGGAGTGAGCGAGATGAGAGCGAGACAAAGTGGAGGTAACACAGGCAGGGGGAGGCAGTCTGTCAGTGAGATAAAAGCAGACAGGGAAAAAATAGTCAGGCAGGAAAATAGTCAGGAGCAATACAAGACTAAGGCTGGAGTGTTTGTATATAGGTCAGTCAGTAAGTAGTGAGGGACATTCATCTATCAAAGCTCGATCAAAAATGCAAAAGCTGCAGCTTTTCTGATTAGCAGTTAGATTAAAGACACATATAGAGCAGCTCTAATCATCTGTCAAACCGCTCGGCCAAGGCTGTCGTCAAGTGATGCGGCTGCACGTGACTCGCCAGGAAACACACATTTGAAAGAAAATGTGTGGTATCAGCTTGAACTACACGTCCTCCCTATTAACACACACACATCAACACACACACATCAACACAGCGTCTCATCACACGCTAAGCCTGTAATTGGTTAAGATAGGAGCCAGATCAGGGTCTTTGTGGCACCAGAGACCCCTGCAGCGACAAGCTTTAAAGTGAGAGAGGGGGAGGCTGATGGTAATCCATGACTTAGTCCTTGTCTGTTTGTGTGTTCACCTGCTGCATGTGTCTGTCCGTGAGTGCATGTCAGCGGTGTGTAAAGGTCTGCGCGCATGTCATGCATAACAAATCAGTGGTTTTATGCATGTAGGAATTTGTGTGTGTGTGTGTGTGTGTTTTCAAACAGAATCACACTTGAGGGTAAAGTCATCTCATGTTTGTGCTCATAGTCATGCAAGACTCACCATTTGTGTGCTTGGCTGTCATAACAGACATACTTGTTAGATCACGTGTGTGTGTGTATGTGTGTGTGTGTGTTTAAGTGCTGGGAGAAAAACCCTGCTTGAGGAGCTCAGGGGAGATGCAGTCAGATAGCGTCTCAGCTACAATACAGCGGGAAAACAGCCAGCAGAGAAACAGACCGTTTGCTTGGAATCGTCGTGACTGATACTCTGTCAACAACTCTGAACTATCTTTACCGGGGGGGATGGGTGTGGAGGGGGGTTTGGAGGGGTGGAGGAGGAGGGAACAAGGGAATAAGATAAAATGAAAAGAGAGGAAGAGGCAGAGGGAAGCTCTGCCAGAGGAAGAGAGAAATCCTACTTCTGTGACATTTTCAACAACAGACTGAGCTGACAGGAGAGAATACATTAAATTAAAAATATATCTCTTCATGTGGCTTTATTTGTTTTTATTTTTTCATAATTCACTTTAAGTGAAACTGTTAGTTTTCTTTTCTATTATCAGTTGCACCACTGCTTTATTCATCAAATCGCAACCATGCTGGGCCAACAGTGCCAGTGGCCTCTCCCCCTCTGTAGCTAAAATGCTGCTCACTGAGTGCAAGGTGTTCAGCATTACAACTCAGCTCACGGTGCTCACAGTACACTGCATGTTGACATAAGTGACAGTGTGAAAGCACTTATGGAGTCAAAGTAGCGAGTGGAAGTATTGAAGTACAAGTACTGAGACACAGCAATGTGTTTAGCTTAGCTTAGCATGCAGACTGGAGGCAGTGGGATACAGCTAGCTCAGACAAAGTAGTGATATTAGAACAGGAAGCCACACTTTGGAGTAATGAGTTGTGCACTTGAGATATTTGAACAAACAACAGTTAATCTGTTCACCATGACAAAAAAAAATTCTGCTTAGTTTTTTTCTCTATAATGACAAACATGTCTTTTTTTTCAAAAAAAAATAAATAAATAATATGTATATATATATGCAATGTATATATGCAATGCAACCATGTCACCTCTAAAATTCAGATTGAACGACTGTGGGCATATAATATAATAGGCTAGCCATATCCAAGTGGCAACCTCTGTGGCTGGGAAATGAAGACAATCCGGAGTGCCCAAACTGTAATTCCCAGAACGTCTACTTGAGTCTGGCTACAGAATATTTTAACCCCATAAGCACCTCAAACAATAATTGTGAGATTGGCCTACAAGCTGTAAAAGCTGTTTGTTTCTTGTTCATGAACAGCGCAAAAATATGTACGTACCACAACTACTACTACTTATGCAGTTTGGATGGTGTGATGATGATCTTCTTGTAATACATGAACACTCTAGAAGAACCAGCGTGTAGAATTAAGTGGCATCTAGCAGTGTAGTGTACCCTCGCCTCACCTTCCTGTAGGAGAAACTACTGTGGCTGTCTTTATGTTATTTATAACTGTGAAATTTCAACTATAGGTGGAGGTTTCAAATAAGCCCATCAGGGTTTTCTGCCTCTCCCTGCACTTTATATTGTTTGTTATCTTTGTCATTTCTATGTAATTTCATGTGCAAAATAAATAAAACTAAACAAATTCCCAGTTTTGCACTAATGAAAACATGCTTTTATTATATTACATTTCTGCCATATTCTGCAAATCTAGCCAATTAAATCTGACACACTGGACCTTTAAGTTGGAATAATGGGAATTTTTCAGTTCTTCACGTTTGTATGAATAAAGCATTGAGAAATGTTTTTGCAGTATTTTGCAGAATTTCTATAAAAACATGATGACTTTTATTTAAGTATTGCACAACCTGCTTTTACAACACAATACTTAATTAAAAGATATAGAAGCCCTGCCAATAGAACAAATTTCGGTTTTAGAGCAAAACCTAGAGAGTAGAAAGACAGGGAGTGATATCAAGAGCAATGAAAGTACAGCGAGGGACAGCTGGGGGGGGGGCTGAGAGAGGGAGGGACTTAAGAGGGAAAAAGAGAGAGAGAGAGAGCTGAGAGGATACACAGCGAACAGAAGGGAAGAGAAGGAGGAGGGCAGATAGAGCATGCTTTTAGTTCAACAGGGTGAACTAACAGAGAGAGAGAAATCACCACGGAGCGAGTAACGTGGAACATTTGCACTTGGACTACTCCGCAGCAGCTCAGAGGGACACTGAGGGGCTTGTGTGAGGTAAATGCTCTGCTTTTTACTCCTAACACTGCTTGTTGATCAGACAAGATGGACCAGAGGGCACTGATTCTACACCGAGATTTTACAAACGAAGTCTCTGTGGTACTTGCCAGTTTTTTTTTCTTTTTTAAGATGGTTTATTTGATGCGTTGCCAAGTATCAAGGTTATTCCTGAAGTATTTAACGTGAGAGGTGGGACAGGTGGGGGGTGGGGGGGTTTGGTGGATCTTCTCGGCTCTCTTAAATCAATTAAAGAAGTGACAGCTACAGTAGCGGAGCTGCAATCAGGAC
The DNA here is from genome assembly GCF_000972845.2 of Larimichthys crocea. Classification (NCBI taxonomy): domain Eukaryota; kingdom Metazoa; phylum Chordata; class Actinopteri; family Sciaenidae; genus Larimichthys; species Larimichthys crocea. Next base: position 77,038 of record NC_040012.1, read on the forward strand.
ATGTTGTGCATCCTTAAACAGGAAAGCCCGCTCACTTTCTGTGGAGGAACATGCCTTTAAGCCCTTTGATCACTTCATGATGATGTGATGTGAAGCTTGAAGTTCAGCATTCATTCGCTCTGGCTATAAGGCTTGTTAATAGGGTTAGTGGACAGAAGAAGTTAGAATTTAGAGCAGCAGATTGATCAGACGCTGAAAGTAAATGTTGCACCTGTTAATGCGAAAGCGACCCTCTAAAGATACATGTACAAGTTGACCGACTGTGATCTGTGTTGAGCTGCGGGGCAATGTGGCCCAGCAGATCATTAACATACAGGGATTAACATGGTTGTTAATTATCATTTACATTTCTCAGTGATGTCAAACACAACATCAATGTAATCACCATTGTCTTTTTAATTCCATTCATGTCATAACATTATCTGTGTAGCTTATCCGTCAATCACCATTACAACATTTCTATATTAATATCAAACTGATTGTTGAGTCACACTTTAAAACAATTAACATGCTCAATGAGGAATATCACTCTCCTCACAGAAACACTGTAACTTTCACAGAGAGAATAGTACTGCTGTGCTCAGACGTGATGCAGTGGAGTCTGCACAGATGTTACTCACTGATGAGAATGGGGTGAAGTGTAAATGAACTGCGATAACAAGGAGTGCAATGAATGAGTTGAAGGTTTGGTTTTATCGTCTAATAAGAACAGACAAGTTCAGAGTGACTGATGAAAAGAAGTTTGAATGCATCTTTTTTTTTTTTTAAAGATTAGATAGTACAGCTGAAGATAGACAGGGGGCAGAGACACACAGTAAATTACTCCTCCAATGCGGGATTCGAACCGGGGACAGCTGCAGCAAGGACTATGGTCTCTTGCATATAGGGCCGCCGCTTAACCCACTACGCTACCGACCAGCACCTTTGCCCAACTTTTGACTGCTTAATGTATGATTGGCATTATGGATGTTGTCATCTTTATTGCTGCACCAGAAGTGAACACATTTGGATGAGAGTGTGGAGCTGGTGGCTGATACAGTTTTGGGAAAGGGACTGATTTTGACACTGGGGGCATTCTGTTTTCCATCTGTAATCAGAATAGTATTGACCAGTTTGCCCAATTTCACCAGACCAGTTTACGTAGACTTTGGTTGCAACAGTGTAGAGAGAAAATAAGGCGGAACACATTGGCCCAAGCGTGGTCTTGGATTTAGCTTTTTCTTTTATGTTATCTGTAAGTCCCGACTACACTCTCTAATAAGAAGTATCCATAAAACAAAAAATACTCAGTTATATCTGATTTGTGAAATTAACCAACTCACTTGATTATAAAAGAAAGTTTTCTTTGTCATAACTGTGTTCAGTGTCATTCGGTGATGAGCAGGAACTGTTTTCCAAAGATGGAAGATTATGTTTGGACCAGGGAGGAAAGAAACCTGCAACACACTTCAAGGGTACTTTATGTGTCATGAAATTCATATGTAAACTCTGATATGTGAACAGAAATGTTTAATTAGCGATTCAGATGAAAAACAGCCATGAAGCACTTGAATAAATCATCTGAAAGAAGCTGGAATGAAGCAATAGAAACACTCTAGGGGAACAAAGTCTGCAATAAAGAGAATGTTTTTGATTACATGGATGCCAGCGGGGGAGGGCATTAAAACGGTCTGTCACTTGCTTGATTAAAGCTGATGTAATTTTTCAATCAAAACAAAATTAATTGTCAACAATCTAACACTTGATTAAAGTAATTTGTCAAGTCAAGTTGCAGGTTCTCAAATCCATTTTGCTGCTTTTCTCTGTTATATCACAGTACTTTGGGTTTTTGGTAGTGTTCTTTGAGTTGGTGCCTGCATATCCAGTTTTGTGGTGAGCCGGGGTGAAAAACTCAGTGGAGACAAATGTAACCTTGAATTTCCCGTCTTATTGACTGCAACAGGCTGAGCATTAACACTGCAGTACACAATCTATGCTCGCACATTAGGGAGAAAGTCACCCTTCATCATCACTTGCATTCTAACCATATTTGCTCATAATAACTAATTACTAGTAGCTCAGACCATAGAGACTGGAGGGTGGCTGGTTCAAGTCCAGCATGGAACATAGTACGGAAGGTGGGCTGTTAGCTGGAGAGGTGTCAGTTCACCTCCTGGGAACTGCCGAGGTGAGGGATTAATAAAGTATCTCTTTTTCTTCTTCTTCTTCTTATTTGTGTAACAAGAAATGACCTAGAAAATGCAGAGTCACACATAAAGAGAGGCTTAAATCATCACCTGGGTTCATGCTGGAAGGCTTCCATATTTGCTAACCTCCAGAATGCTACAATATACTCTATTCCATTATATTTCTGTCTGACTTTGTTGTGGTTTGGCAGTCGCAAATGTTGCTGCCTCAGCCAGATCCAGTTCGCTTTACAGTATGTAAAGTCATCTACACCTGTGACAAACGGGGTTGACCGAAGACGCCTTTCCTGAAAGCTCTACTGGTGCTGAATAAAATATCACAGCTGGAGTGTGATTCTGGACATGACAAAGATGCACAGCTCAGTTTGTTTTCTTCTGAGAGAGATGGAAGGTCCTTTCTGTATAGAGTTAGAATATATCAAGTGGCTCTGCTCTGATTTTTAACAGCTCTTGGTAGGATATTTCAGGATTGTAAGACTGACTGTACCTCAAACTAACCTCCTACATCAGATTCTCCTACTCTGAGTGAAGATATTTGCATTTTTGGATGCATGTTCGTCTAAAATCAAGGTTCTCAAAGTGTGGGGCGTGCCAAACAGGAGGAAATTTTATGCCTATCTTTATCCAGACATCCCAACTCTCCCTCAAATGAGATCCAATCTCCCGTAATCTGGAGCAAGACCGCGCACTAGACTAGAGAGTGACTGCGTGTGTGTGTGTGTTTGTGTGACTATAAATGCAGCGCAATGTGAGAGCAAAGCGTCCTTATAGCTGTGTGTTTCCGCTTGTTAGACTGTGGTTCATGTGTGATTGTTGGACATATCATTTCAAAAGGCTTTTCCACAAGCATTACATCAGCCGCACTGCCAAATCCTCCATTCTTCTATACCGAGACAAGAATTCCAACTGAAGGTCCACTCGCTGTATCACACAGCCTTGATCAGGTAAATGGAGTTCCTTCGGTTGTCATGGAGATGGACGTTTATTGATTTATAAGCCCACTGTTTTTCATATGTGGGTTTGATTTACATGTATTTACTACAGTGGCTATTTTTGTGTGCATTCATACATATTTCTGTGGAGACTCACATGTGCATTCATCAGTATGAGATTTTATCCATCAGACCTCGAAGATGTTTCATTATTGAAGTTATATTAAAAACGATACGCTGAGAAAAAACCTGTGGACCTTGCACTGGAATTTGTCAAAGTATTATTTTCACTTCCAGTTCACTATGATGCTCAACTTTAACCCCTAACTGCTCTGTGATGTCGGCGTCGTGGCACCATTCTGGTGAGTTCCACACGTGGTTTCATGAGTTCAGGTTTCAGAAGTGGAGCTTTTTACAGTGGACTTGTTTTGTCTGTGATGGAAGGGGGAATTTAGGTATAAGCCAACATGCACTCACAGTGGAAAGTGCAAGTGCTATCTTTAGTAATGACTCGATAAATAAAATGTGTTATTATGGACACTGAATTATCTGCACTTGTGTTTTATTGTGTTATCGGTGTGAGTCCGAGTCTATTCACAGTTTCAGACTATGTTGACACCAACGGTCCGATTATTGAATCTGTTTGACGCATGGCAGGCAGTAATAATAACTCAAGCTATTTCTTTCTGAGGCATATTTAGAAACCACAGAAAATAGTATATCGAACTGAAAAATGAAGAAATGACATTAGCTCTGGTTTCAGCTCGGGCTTTAATATTGCTGCTACTTCTACCTCAGGGTAGCGTGGATCGTGGTAAAGAGTTCATGGTGCAATGACCAGAAAATCAGTTTGTTGTGATGAAAGTCACACTGGCAGAAAGCAGTATGAAGCTAGCTCAAAACTGCTCTGAAAATCTCTCCCTGTGACGTTTCCCACTTTTCAAATTCATTAAATACCAGCCCGTTCTCAGGACACTGCTTGAACATTATTTTTGCCATAATGTTTTAATGCCACTGAAGTCACGTGACGGTTAGTTGTTTGGGGTGAATGGATGGATGGATGGATGGACGGACGGATGGGTTGAACCATCACAGAGCATTCACTGAGGAGGCTGCTGTTCATGACCCACGTGAAACCAAAAGTCAATGCCTAACCAAACTGTGAATGTTTAAAACTGAAATGGAAGTGAGCTTTAGTTTAAGCTTTTATCTAACTGATGTTAGAGTCCTAGTTTTGGAGCGTAGGTCCACTGATCAAGGTGTGTTGAAAATACAGTTAGTGTAAAGATGGCTGACTTTCATGCCCCAGTGGAGCAGCCAGATATGAGCAGCAGTGATGTTGCTGCCAATTCAGCAGTGTTTGCCCTCTCCAACAGGGGAACACAGAGGTGCTTATTCATAATGAAATTACATTTGGTAATTAAAGACAAATCAGCAACCTCATGCTCTCCAACAGCAGCCTCGCAGGAAACAGTGAAGTCTTCAAATGTTCTCCTAAAGCTCTGCTGGTTGGCTGGGACTTCAGCTGTGGCTACAGAAAACAACTGGGACATCTCCTGGGAAAAACTGAGCCTGACATATGGAGACATCTTAGCCCCCACACTGCCCAGAGGCCCTGAAGCACACATCTCATTTAGCTCCACTCTACTTATTCTGTGTTCTTTGCTATCATGTAGGAGTAAGTCCTTTATTGGTAATTGGAAAAATGTCTATATTCCAACCATGTCAAACCATCAGTAAGAGTTCCAACAAAACATAAAGCACAACAAAGCTTCCCTGTGAAATAACCAGTATAGTTCTACTACTGTGTTCATGTAGGACCACAGTGAGTGTAGTTTGAAGTTAAGAAATTGTGTTTTTAGGGTGACATGATCATGTGGTAGCATCCATGGCCACAGTGGTTTAAAAGGTATTCATTTTTTTTAGTCTGTCACATAAAAAAAAAAACCTGTCAGAACAGGAAAACACAAAGAGATGTAGCTGTCTGTGTGAGTTTGTTTGAAACTGATTTCATTTCTTTATTCATTTCTATGTAAAAGAGAACAAATGAATTTATTCTGCTTCTCTGTCAATACTGTGAGTCAGAGTAACACTCCAGTTATTGAACATCTTGGATTTCAGTCTGACTTCATGAACTTCTAGAACTCATGTTTTTGTTCCTGTTTTTCTCTTGATAGCTCACAAAGTAGTTCACCTTCCTGCAGGTGAGTTCAGCTTTCTAAGTATTCTAAACTAAAGCAATAAATTACTTTATAAAGCAGAAACCTGCAGTCCACTGGGTAACATTAGACCTAACATTAGTTATAAGTGTTTGCTGCACCTGCTGCTGCAAAGAGTGATAACAAGAAGTTAACGTCACGTGATGATGGCTAATTCAATTGAAGTCCATGAAGTTGCCAATATAATCAGTTAGTTCAGGCAGCTGTGGCTTAGGACATAGAGTGTGTCGTCCACTAATCAGATGATCAGTGGTTCAATCCCTGGCTAATTATTTAGCATCAGCTAATGTGAAGTCACCTTTTCTGCTCACGCTGGTGTTGTACTGCTCCGACAGAACAGTAGAAGCACGCCATGCAGCAGGTTCGCAAGTGGCCTCCAACTCAAGGATTTTACACCAAAGATGCTCGATATCAAACATATCTATTTTTTTCTGAACCACCTCTGTAAAAAACAAGGTTAGCTTGCTATCTCATATCATGTGCATGAATTATTGGCTTCTTTACACAGAAATAAACCTAGAAATGTAGTATTTTTTTATTTTATTTATGTATTTAATTATTTATTTGTATTTATTTATTTAATACTTACTTCATACTGACTTTTTTGTCCTTCATAACTGAAACTCTGAACTAACTTCTTGATACTTTTTTAGACCTTTCTTGCAAGACAAACCGAGGCAGTGGACTTGCTTGTCTAGTCGCTTGGATTAATGCACCTGATGTGGACTTTATTATTATTATATTTTCATATTTCTGCTGTGTTGATGTTGATGACAGCCAAGGGGCATGCTAATTAGGACATGTCATTTCATTGCAAGCTGTAAATAGCCTCTAAGAGTGGCAATAGAATTCTTCAGGCATTTAGGGTGGAACGCACGTTGGGTATCATTTATTGTTTTGAATAGCTCTCAACAATAAAGTGTATTCTCAGATGATCTGACATCTCTGCCTTTTCATCCATCACACAGTACTGTAATGCTATACTGTCAAATCAAACTGAAACACGTTGTTTGAATGTCACTTGAAATGTCTTGAGCCAGCTGATGTGACAGCTCGTCACTATTAATGTCGATGTTAGATCAGTCTTCAGTCTTACCTGTTTTTTTTGTATTGTATGAAGGAACGCTGCATTTCTTCTGGCAGTCCAGTACTGACTTTTTCCAAATGTTGCTGTACACGACTCTGCTGCAAGACTTCTTCTTATGCTTATACTTTTCACTATATTTCAGCACACTTCTGTATATGTTTAGTTTTCATATATTTGAAATTTGCTGTCAAATAAGGTGTAATAATGTGTTCCTTGGCTGTGTGCATAACGCCATTTTAATAATATGAACCTTCACGGCCTGGCAGCTGGAAGCCAGAACAAATCAGTGAACTATTTATTCATATTTAATGTTGGAGCGTGATAATTCAGGAGAAACTAGTTTTTCTAGTCTCGATATAAGAAGTAAAGGCTGACCCACAAACAACCCTTGTTCTTAGTCCATTAGGTTACTTATAGGCGACACTGGTGGAGTGGTACTGTGGGCCAGCCAAACTTAAAGGAGTTCACCCACACACACACACACACAAACACACACTGGTTAACAATGGAACATAGTTGTGGTCCTGACACAAACTGACACATTCTCACTCACAGCTCGTCAAATTAGCCAGTCAATATCCCTATGTTTCAAAATATGATGCTGTTGGTACACCTGTAGCATCATCTCTGGACCGAGCGGTGACCTCCATGGCTGTGGAGTGAAGCCAACACAGAAGTGCCAAAACTGCAGTTCCTCAAATGTCCACTCGAGGCTAGCTACAGAACGAGTCACTCTCCATAAGTCCCCATGTTCAAATTTCCAACTTCACAGCAGAAATAAACATGTTTTGGTCTCTGTAGCTAATTTCCCCGTTCATGACAACTGTACTGAGGGTAAATTTATATACAACTCACCTGTTCACATTATATTAAGGCTTAAAGTTATGCAGAATTAACAACATGAACATTTGATTTCCCAGGAGACTACTGTTTGTGTCTTGTTAAATCAAAAGCAAGCTGATTTTGAGTTACGTAAGTAAATGAACTTATATATTGTCAGGTATGTAATGGAAGTTACATGAAACCTAACCATGTAGTTTTTGTGACTGTTTCATAATGTTAACTATGCATCCATTATTTTGAAAGTCTGAACATTGCACATCCTGAAGTGTGGGTTGAGGGGTACCTACTGAGTGACAGAATCTGACAAGTGTGGAGTGAGAACAGGCTGTAGGAACACAAGAATCATCATAATCATCTTCACACAGAGAAGTTACAGATGTTATATTTTGGGAAAACAGAGCACTGGCATGAGATATGTTCTTGTATATTTGCTGGATATCGCAATTCAAATTTGGTTGGAGCCTCAGTGCACCTGGTGGTTATTTTTTCATTTTTGTAGTGTTTCACTGCTGAGCTTCAGTGGCTCACCGTCCATTGTTTTGTTTGTTTAAAAGCAGGACTTCCTGGTATCTCCATGTTGACTTCATAGCTGGATTTTTGCTGATAAACTTGCCTCACATTAAGTCATAAGGACATTATTGCATCAAATTCAAATTGAGGCTGCGACAGTGAGAGTGTGTAGTGTGTTTACAAGAGGTGTTTTTGTCCTGTCATGAACTGCAAGGCTACAGCACAGATTGAAAAATCAATTTTGAATCAAGGCTGCAACACTATGCACGAGAAAGGAAAAAAAAACAGACAGTGAATAAGTTAATAAACAAAACAAAAAAAATCCTAGCTATATTTCCTGTCAAATTGCTCTTGCCGTCATAAAGGAAGTGCTGGTGATAGATGGAAATGAATGAGAGTAATACATTGGCAGCGGGGATAGTTTGTGTGTGGTTCCAACTGGGGCAGCTCACGTTGTTCCACCTCAGTGGAAGATTGATGACTTCTGGGTTCTGGGATTTGCACCTGTTTCCACTCCTCTGTCTCCCCCCGCCGTCTCCTGCTCTCTCCCCTCCTGCCCTTCCCTCTGCATGCTCTGCTCTCTCTCTCCTTCTGCTCACTCCCTTTATTGCCATTATTAAATATTAATGAGAAATTATGTTATTAGTCTGATGTGTCAAAATTGGATTTTCACATTTGGAGATAGAGTGAGTGCATGGTTTGGTCTGTCCTGCCTTAAAACAACAGCGAGGTGTCGTGATGAAAAAGAAAATGGTTTTGCCCTTGTTCATACTGAAGATTACGAGATTCTTCTTAACACACTTGTAATTGTAACACAATGTAACTGATGGAGGACAAACATCAGAAGCATCTGTGCAAGAATACATTCTAAACTCTAGCTGAATCCAATCAAGCTTCAGAGTCAGTTGAAGTGAAAATCTTTTGTACAAAATCTCCTCTTTGTGTTGGGCAACTCAGGAAGGAACACTGTCCACAGCAACATGAAGATGGATGTCATGGATGAGAAGTCATGGTGATGACCAACTATCCTTCCTTTCTTAAGGAAATCAGGTCTTACCTAACTCAACATGCTATCTAACTCCTGATACAGGCTGTGGTCATCTCGCAACTAAATTACTGTAGCGTCCTCCTGATGGGCCTCCCAGCCTGCTCAGTGAAACCCTTTCAGCTGTCTTAAACAACCCAAAAAGGTCACATATTACCTCGCTGCTCATTGAGCTACCTGTAGCAGCCCACATTAAATTCAAATCCCTAATGTTTGTTTACAAAGTAGTCTCCAGTTCTGCACCCACTTACTTGAACGCCATTATACAGACATATGTTTTCTCCCAACGCCTGTTTCTGCCACATGTGTGCTGAAGGCAATCCAGACATGGCTCGTCTGTTGTTCCCTGTTGGTGGAACGTCCTACCCTATCCATCATGAATCTACCTCCCTCTAGAACTGTCACTTGATTCTATGTACCTTCATTGTCTTTGTAAAACTCCAGTCAGAAATAATTAAAAGAGCACCCATTGAAGCTCAACCAGTGAAAAAACAATGCAGACAACACAATGGAAATATGATATTGTGTTTGTTTGTATGTATTTATATGAGGAATGAATGATGAATTGAGCATTAACTCAATTTCTTTCAAAAAAAAAAAAACATCAAGCAAGCTCAATTTTTTTTGTATATTTTCTTTTTCTCATTGAGTTGCCACTGACTTCACATCAAAACACACTTACAATAAACATTTGCAGGAAATGTTGTGGTAGTATCAACAGCAGCTTACAAATGAATGAGAGGAAAGACACTGCTCCTCCGGTGTTACAAAAGTAAAAACGATGAATACTATTATTTACTATTTTGAGGATTACTGCAGCACCTGAATGAATAAGCAGCAATGTTTGTATATGTGGTGATGACACTAAAAAGTATATTATATTATTATAGTATATTATATTAAGACTAATAGACTACCCATTGCTGTATAATCACTTAATAAACGTTCTATTACACTGTGTAAGTCAGCAATTTTACAATATTTTTAATTGAACTACTAAAAACAAAACAAAGTGTTGTCATTATTGCCTTTAAAACACTGTAAAAAATGGTATAAAACATAATCAGTCATCTCATCTGTAGCTCTTTTTTCATTCCACACGACCCCTCCTTCACTCCTCTACTCTATTTTATCTCCCACACTCCTTTTCTCTCTGTTCGTCTGCGTTCTGCATCGTTCTCTGACTGTGCAGTTAAAACAAACACAGCGTGTGTTTGTGCTTCCACATGCAGAGATCAGCGTGCCTCATACATCAGAGCTGCAATGATGTTATGCAAAGTAGTTTTTTTTCCCATTTCATCATACTTACATGATTAATATTGGGGAATCATGAATGTATGCACCTTATAAATCCTTATATAAATAAATCTAATATTTCACATCAACTTAATCTAATCAGATTATCAGAGGTGGAGGCACCTTTTCAAAGCAGAGTGGAAATGGACTGCTTTTACATCTCCAGAGTTACCGTGATGATTCATTTCATGTTATAAGTGCTGAACATTTCTCTGGCTGTTTGTGAAAAAAAATTGAGCAACAAATGCAGAGGATTTTAAATATTACTGATTAACTTTAATTCCCTCGTGTCTTAACGACCACTGTCATCCATAATCAGCTTTAACTTCGACTGCATCTTTCTTCGTTTTATGTGTATGTCTGAGTTTATGACAGCGCTGTGTGTGTTACATTTTAAGACTTTGGATTAACTTAATTAAAAAATAATGGTGTATGCTTTGCTCTGAGTCAGTTTATGGTACTTTCCAAGGTCTTTCTCATAATGTGCACACTTACACACTTTAATGAGCCATGTTATAGTATGCAGAAGTCGTTACTGTAGTTTCCCTCAAAAATAAATCAACCTCTACTAACGACGTAGTTCAAAATCTCTTCCTCTGCACGTCTATTCCTCAAATCAGAATTGTAAAAGTATTTTTTGGTACACACACACACACACACACACACACACACAGGTGTGACAAAAAGAGCAAAACTCACCTGACCATGAAGGTGACAGTCAGGACAAACTGCATCACCTGGATGTTTTACAATGTTTTGTTATGCATGCCACTCCACACACTCAGCTGTATGTTATGTTGGCAGGCTGTGGCTCAGGGATGGACAAGCCTAAGACCCCCAAATACCAAGCACATTAGTTTGTTGGGGTCTGTCACATTATCCTCAACTCTTCCACCCTGCACATATCAAACATGTCAGCTTGTCAGGCAGGAGTCCACTTTATGCTAATGCCATGCAGGTTTGGACAAAAACCATGCAATATTTTGGCCTGGTGTGTTCGTATATTCTGCATATACTGTGCTCACTTCACAGTATTGGACTAGCATTAACTGGGAGGCTGAGACTCTTGTGGATTTAGTGATCCCAGTAATATTTATGCATGATTATGTTAGTCCCCATAGGAGCCATTTCATTATAATAAGACCACTTAGAACTTGTGCTTATTGTAGAAAATGATCTATTGTGACTTCTAGAAACTCTAGAGACTTCAGGCATTCAGAGGATGGATGGCGTCTCTAGGTATATCAGTATTTCTGAGAAATATATAAATGTAAATCAAAGAATCTCTTTGATTTACATTGGTAGGAACTGGTAATGCGTTCCACCATCAGGGAACAACAGACGAGAAAAGTCTGGCAACGGTCTAGCACAACGGTCGTGAGGTAACATATACCTGTATAAGGGCATTAAAGTAGGTAGGTGCAGTACCACAGACTACTTTGTAGTCAGCATTAGTGATTTGAATTTAATGCAGACTGCTACAAGTAGCCCGTGGAGCTCGATGAGCTGCGGGGTAACGTGACCTTTTGGGTTGCATGTAGACCAGGCACGCCTGATCATCTGAAGAGGTTTCACTGTGCAGGCTGGGAGGCTTGTCAGGAGGGTGTTACAGTAATCTAGTCTTGAGATGACCACAGCTTGTGTCAGGAGTTGAGTAGCATGTTGATACTAAATAGATTTTTTCTATGGTGTTTCACAAGGCCAAAGCTAAAATTGTTAAAGTTTGCAGCAAATATTTGAAACCAATGACATCGACCCAAAAACTTCTGCAGCAATGCAATGCACGAGACATAAAAAAAGCATGGAAATAGCCACTGATTTAGCTCAGTGTGTTCAGCCCTCATCACTTCAAACTTTTAATATTTGAATGGGCGCCTGAACAAAACACAATGTTTATTACACATTCAAGAATAGGAAAACATGAACCCCAATCTAGCATATATGGTTGGCTGCAGTGATGGAAAGTTCAGTTTTTTTAAGTGAGCCATATCATTTGACTTAGCTCCACTTATGTTTAAGTTCAGATGTTACCACTTTTAATAATTGAGCCAAATTTAGCGTTGTTTTGACTTATGATTTGTATGTATACACATATATCACTTCAACTATTCAAAACATCCTTTGTACTTAAGTATTCAGAAGTAAAAAAAAAAATTATAAAAAAAAAAATATATATATATATATATATATATATATATATGTGTGTGTGTGTGTGTGTGTGTGTGTGTGTATGTGTATGTATGTATGTGTGTATGTATGTATGTGTGTATATATATGGGTCCATACACCAGGTTTCGTGTCGATACATCAAGGTGTCGCAGAGATACTGGCCCACTTTCTGTTTGGTGGCTTTGCCGCCAATTTGGATTGGCTGTTACGACAGAAGAAATATAGTGCCCCCCAAAGGTCACCAAAGGTTACCTCATTTGTGAAATTTGGACCAACAGGTCCAAAGTTTTGAAGCTAAATGCACTTCAAACTTTGAAATGTTGGTGGTGCTAGAGAGTTCAATGTATGGGCATGACAATTCTTGAGGTTGACCATGGGACTGTCCTGAATACCTGTGCCAAGTTTTAAAACTTTTAACCATGGTGTTTTAGGGGCTGCCATAGACAAACAATTGCAGAAGAATCGGATCAATAATAATAATAATAATAATAATAATAATAATAGGAAAAGCTACTAACACAATAGGTGCCTTCGGAGGCTACACTGCTAGCCCCCTGTGGAAGCAGTTGGTTACATGCCCAAAGAGAAGCAGGATGTTAGCTCAAACCAAATTTCTGAAGTATTTTGAACATGCCTTGTTTTCTTTTGTATGTTAATGAACAAATAAACAAACTGCACACTGCAGGGATCCAATGTTCATTTATTCATTGCACTTACTTAAGTGGACATTGGAGCCCTGCATGCAAGCTGTTAATTAGTTTATTTCTATATTTGCTTCCTTTCAACTCAGCACCAAACCCTCTTTTTCTTTCATATGCAGCCTACTTCTGGAGGAACTTATAAGGAATAAGGGAATAATAAAGCAGCTTTATATCATGTACTGTGTTGTGTTGTGACACTGTAATATTAGTAGATATGAGAAATGAATTCTATTCTCATTCACACTCCTACATTTCAGCTACCTAGACATAAACTTCACCTAACTTAAGCTGATGTGGTTGGTGATGGCTTTTGGTGTAGTGTTTAGAGTTTTGAATGAGTCAATGTAGCCCCAACAAACACCTCCACAATCCTTAACAAAAGGCCACAGCCATAAAGCTTCACTGCAGTGTGTTCACACTGCGCCGCTGTAAATGTCATGGATGCTTTTCTGATAGTTTGTCAATAAATGTTGGAACTGGGTCATTTGTGGTTGTTACAGAGGTCTTATAGAGATCTCATATTAAATACTGAGCTGTGTTTGACCGATGAGGCTGAAGAATTGCTCGCTGTATTTGTGTTATCTGTGAGACCTTTACCTCCTCATGTCAACAAAACTTAAACTGACTTTAGAAGCTTACAGACCCAAAATTATGGATTGTGAAAATGCAGTACTGTTACTGAAGCTTCAGTTCTGCAAAAAGTAAAGAAAACAAAAAAAGAAGTGTCTGGAATGAGGTAAAGAAATGCAGTGTACACTTGAATGACTAGATCCCCTGAAATCCAGCAAATCTGAGATTTTTCTACTGAAGGGTGGATGAGCAACCATCAAACTATATTTGATTTAATGGCCAATGTTCAATAGTCATTTGTGATCTTGAAGTATAACAGTAAACCAGAATTAGCAATAATAAAACTACTCATGAAAGCACTATTCCAGGATATATTACTGACCACACAAACAAATCATTAATTCAGGACATCCATCGAGTTAAGTACTGCATCTCGCCATGTCACTCCATCCTGCCCGTAATGATGATTTTGCACAGTGAGGAGCTGTCAGTCCATCAGACCTCCCCAGAGACACAGTGGGCTTAATCCTGCGAAGGAGCTCGGCCATGCCATGGGATACTCCTTCGTGCAACATGGGGTTGATGAGCTCTGTGGTGCTGTATCCTGTCACCTCTGGGACGTCAACGGGACCGTGTCCTTCCAAAATTGTTTTTCTGTACTCAAGTGTCAAAAACAGAAAGCACTGAGGCGATCTTTTTGTTGGTCATAAACTGCAAGGCCTCCTTCATATTCTTGTTTTGGAGCAATTTGTTCATTCTTGATATGACCTCCTCTTCAACAGCCTCTTTGTCCTCCAACTCTGCTGCTGATGAGTCTGCCCTTGTCATCATATCTTGATGTTTTCTAATGCTGGGTTCCACAGTGTTCTGAGGAACCTATAGCTTTTTTTTGTTCGGTCTCGGTTCAGTTTGCCAGGAACAGCTATGAGCAATCACTGTCGATAGAGACGGTTGATCCAGAGAGACTGCAGCCTCAATAACATCATCTTTATCTTCACCACACTAAGGGCTGAGGTCTGGTGAACTCTGCTGTCAAGAGCATGTAGAAGAAGATAGAAGGTGGCTGCGGGGCTCATGAGCAGCTGGTGGTCCTGGAAGCTGGATAACTTAAGTTGCACCAATTAAGACCCACAGCATCCCCACCTTCTTGATCTTCAAATAGAAGTTCTGCCTTACAAACCAACAAATACACCTACTTAGATTGTGACTAACAATTAAAATAGAACTAGACATATAATATTCCAACAACAAATATATAATTTCCATTAAAGTAGCATTTGACATGGACAGCAACCCAAACCTGCATACTAGCTTTACCAACCATACAGCCTTCTGGTGAGCTAACCTTAGCTAAAGCAAAATAATCTTTCAGTAACAATTTCATGATTATTAAACAATTAGCCATTAAAATCTGTTCCACAGTTTGCAGCCTGAAAATTAAGATAATGAAAAAAAATATATTGCACAACCTCCACCCACAGAACAGCTGCACATAGTAGTGTATAACCCGAAGGAGTTTGGCTGCATCACGGTCTTCTTCTCTGAGGTGAAGTGGATGATGCCCTTCAGCCTCTCCTCCGTGTCTGTCTTCAGCTGAACCAGCTGTGCCGTGAGCTTCGGATGAGTCTCAGGAGTCCAACTCTACTAACACCGCTGAAGATTCTTTATACAGGACAGCAGCTCAAAGGAAGACCTCTCATAAAAACCAGCTCTTTCTGAATTTGACTTGTTTTTGTCCATACACTGTTCAGAGGCAGCTTTCGCTTCATTTTGTTCTTGTAGGAGGCTGAGCTCTACTTGTACTTAACTACAGGCTCTTTCTGATTCTACCTTGTCTTGGTACTTTGGACAGGTGAGGGTTTTAAGACAGCCTTTGCTTTATCTTCATCTTTGCCATCATATATCAGACCGATATTCTTTGGGGGGAAACTGCACAGCTAGCTTCAGTTTGCAGGCTAAGTGGCTTATAAGCTGCAGCACGTTAAAGCACATGTAAAAGTACCTGAATATGTCACTTGGGTCTCATTAGATGTGTAATCACATGGAGGCTGTTTACTTTGTCTCTCATTCTGTACGCCGGCACTCAGCCTGCCAGCTGTTGTCAATCAAACACAGACGTCAACATGCAGCTGGCTGAGAGGGAAAGGAGCATTTCTGATATTTCTACAAACATCTGTTGTCTCCTTTTTAATAATATAACACAATTCACACTGACATTGTATTCCACTTCAGAACGGATGCCTCATTTTGATTTTGATGCCTTTCAGCATTCATTGTTGCCAACTATTTTCAACAGTTGCAAGATATAGCGTTGCATATGGAGATAATTACGTTGCATATTGTTGCATGACAGTTTGCACACATTACCAGCGTAAATTGTCAATTGTTGTCATTTCAGTGCTGCATTAATTTGGGCCTGTGTCTGCTGCCCGAGGCACATGAGCAGCAATTCGTCATGTCAAATTGATGATTCACTATGACCGTCCCTCCATGATTATATATGACAATTAAATTTGATTAATTTACAGCTTTAGTAGTTTAAATTACCCATAAGTCTCCTGTGTTTGTGTGTGGAAGAACATTGAGGAATGAGAATATACAGCAGGTTCAAATACTGCTGCACACACCATTATCACCAGCTGGCCTCGCAGTCTAAACACTGCTACAATCGATCATGTTAATGCAGGTATTTGGCCATACAGCCATTAAACATGGCCCTCACAAGGGTCCTAGAGGTATTCTGTCCAGCGGTGCCTGTTGTATGACATGTCAGAGTCACAGCAGTTGCTAATCTATATGTTGAACTCTATGTCTGCTGCAGGTTACTTGTTTTGTGTGTCGTTGTAGGATGCTACAGTATGGGGTGGTGCGATGAAGCATGTACAGCACCTAAATATAGAATAATATGAAAAATGCAGGAAAGATCTGAGTGCTTTTACAAAATCTGGGAAGAATCTACAGTATGTATTTATACACACACAGACACACAGACACACACACACACAGCACTGTCCTCTGTCCTGTGTTCACTAAAAAGTTATAAATTGCTGCTGTGGCCTGGTAGGCGGCTGCTGAGCCTGAATCACTGTGACGCTGTCTGGGTCTTTAAAGATCACTGCAGTGAAGCTGTGCCTGGATACCCCTGTTACTACAACACTACTCACCCACCCACACTGATGTCCACCGACACAAACAGGTATAATATAATAATATATAAACAGGTATTTGCCTTTGTGAATAAAATATACTAGTACATTAATTATTAGATTTAATAGATCATAATAAGAGCCAGTAAAAGCTGTATCATTATTTTCAGTTACCGTAACACAGAAAGAAGTAATAAATTGAATGATATCCAGGCCAACAACTTCAAATGACCATGAACCATTCCTGATGATCCCATTTCTCCAAAATTCTTCATGATCATAGTGACTCTGACCTTTTCTCTAGCACCGCTTTTATGTCTTTAGCAAATCTCTGATCCATGACAACATAACATGTGACATTGTTTCTGTTCATTTTCATTCCATGTACTGTTTCATTCCATTTCTTATGTTCTTGATGACCCTCTGAGAATGAAATTTCCCCAGTGATCTCTGGACAGTGACAGCCTAATTAGCACCGATGTGGGGATACTGAATGGCAGATCTGCTACTGAACTCAGATCAGTGTGTGAACAGCACTAGTAGCTACATGAGGCAGATTGCCAAGTGATACATTTTGGGAAACTAAGCTTTCTCTAGCCTCTTAATAGCATCTCCTGTCCACCTCCGCGGCTTCTTAGACCGACTTACCCATTAACCAACCCCATGATGTAGTAGCAAGATGGTTGCGAGCCCAAACCTAGGCAAGCCTAAGCCTAAAGTCATAGACCCCATTGTTCTTGAATGTGTTACCCTTTTTTTTTTAAAATAATAATCAACTCAAAATAAATTCAAACACACTTAAGTTTGTACAAAACACAGAAATAGGCCAAGAAGCCCAGAATGGACAAATACTGGCTTTAGATTAGTGTTTTCTTCATGCACATCACAGCCACTGCAGCTTCTCCTTCACTATAGAAAGGACAGGGTGAAACAAGAGGGTTGCAATCTGCAACTACACCTCTTGTGCAAATCATGTTCTTCTTGTCATCTTGTTCTTAAGCAAAATGTTCTGAACTTTAATCTTCTCATAAAATCCAAAAGAAGAATTAAAATCACTTGTTATGCTTTACATGAGCTTTTTCAGCACTATTGTTCAACAGGCAGAGTAGAAAGTGGATTGAGATGAAACGCAGCAATTTTGCTAGTGGGCAGCTTATCGCTGCAGTCTACATCCAGCAAGGGTCTCCATATTAATGCATTGATATATCTCTGTAAACGACTCTCAAAAATGTTTTTTAGTACAGGCAGAATGTAAATATATGTAAATATATATATATATATATATATATATAAATGCATTTGTATGACACAGAATATTGACATGGACTCCTTTCTGGCTGTGGAGTGAAACCAACTCACAAGTGTCCAAAACTGCAGTTCCTCAAATGTCCACGAGACAAGCTGTAGAATTGAGTCTCCATAAGTCCCCATGTTCAAATGTCCAACTTCACAGCAGAAATAAGCATGTTTACAGCCTGGTACAAAAAGCTGTTTGGTCTCTATAGCTAATTTCCCCGTTCATGACAACTGTACTGAGGGTGAATTTAAAGTTATGCAGAATTAACAATGTGGCTGCTTTGATTGACAGGTGGTTCTTTGAGCAACCAGGCTTCATTCAGCACGCCTCAGGTCCACTCACGTGGTCCTATAGCATGGTAACATGAATAAATCAGTACTACAATAACACTATAGTGTGATTTGTTGAATTTAATAATAAACTTTGGACATTTTTCATTGACAATATTTGCTTGTTTTATGCAGAGATTTTTTTAAAAAATGTGTCTATTTGTCGGTTTTAATTATGTTGATGTAAATAGCACCAACTCAGAGATAATCAGTTTACAGCCTCCCTGCTGTTCCTGCAATATTTCCCAATGCTTAGTGGAAGTGGAAGTTTCCAGATATGGAAAACTCTGCTCTGCTCCGGTGTCATCTTTGATGTGTGATTGACAGGGTCATTAATTAGCTAGTTAGTGTTTAGTGGTGCATGGAATATTACAGGAGACACCTGTCCATTTGGCTGAGAGCTTGCACCATAAAAAGTCCAAGGAGCTTATTCCAAGTAGCAATTCTGGTGTAATTCATGCTCCATGAGCGCACTTCAATAAACAAACCATCCATTCAGGCCGCTCTGCAGTATCCACTGTATATCAGCCTGTCCAGACTGTTTAAGTGCTTCAGGTTTTTGTGATTTATTGAGGATGTTTTCAATATTTATGTGGTCTCATATCATATATTTGCATATAATTCAGATGCCTACTGTCCTGAAGTTAAACATTCAGTCAGAAATTGAATTGAATTGAATTTTCATATTCAGAAAATAAACCATGCAAAAGCAGCTTAACTCACAAGATCACAGAAAATTCTATTTTTCCAGTCTTACAGGCAGACGGTCTTCCTGATTTCATCCTTTTCGATCATCGTCCCCAGTTCATTTCCTCTGTCTTTCGAATGGTATGCCAAACCTGGAACATGGGACACAAATTAACATCTGCCTATCATCCCCAGACAAAGCTCACACACAGTCAATCACCCTGATTGTTAGACTGTTTGCTATTAACTCAACAGTCAATAAAAGATCCACTCTGACATACAGCATGTCAGCAGAGCGTTTACACTTACAATTTGGCATCAGTCAGAGCCCGACACGCAACCACTGTAGTTACACTCATGATGCAGAAGATGAAAGACTTTGGGTTATGGTTGTAAACGTGATGTGTGCAGCACGAGTGAACTGTGATCCAGTTCATGGCCCGAGTAAACAGCTGGAAAACAGCTGGAACCCTTGTCATTCAATTCAGTGCACTCCATCCACCTGCTTGGATCACTACAGCCAAATGATTTTATAACAGTAACACAGATTGACACACTATTTAAAAGTCAAATTAAGTCACGTTTGCTTGGCATGAGGTTGGTGATTTGTAGATTTAAGGCTAAACAAATACTGAAAATATATCTTACAGGTATCAAATGGCCTTTGTAGGACCAAAAAGTGTCTCTGAAAAGTTTGTAGTTTTTTTTCTTTTTTTTTTTACTTGAAGGAGATAAAACACTAAAGTGTACCAGTGTATTCCAACCTTAAGAGCACAGGGCAAATCAATCAATAGTATCCAAGAATAGCTGAATCAATTGGGGCAGCACAGAGGTTCAGAGCTCGGCAGTGAAGCCTTACATCAAGATGATTTAAGTCCACGGAGAACTCACCAGGAAAATGTCCACACTTTTAGACATGTTGAAAGTCTTTTATCCCCTAACAGATAATTATAGGAACACTTTAAACTTATTGCTCATTTCTTGTCAATCAACACAGATTTACATAAGACAGTAAGACAAAAGACACCATGTCAAAATAATTATAAATTCTTGATGACCTGCTTTTTCACCACATTACTAGATTTGGTCTTTGGAATTGGCAGAGAGCTATCGACAAAACTGCTGAGAGCAACTTTTATTACAGAACAAAGGGAAGTCATCAGCTAAGAGATGACATATTAAGCTAATTGCATCTGACATCAAATATCATCAGCACTGAACTGACAAAACAGTTCAAAACTTAATTCTACACTAAAATGTTTTAATTAGATAAGCCGGAAAAGCATGCAATCCCTTTTATTCATGTATTGATTGCAGAATGTGAGTAATAAACATGTGGTTGACTGAAATTTAGGGGGTCTTCACTTCTTGATGATGTCAGTATATGGGGGCAAACTGATCCTGGATCTTAAACCATTTTGATTGGCTATCCTCAAGTTTTGTTTCAACATAGTATGTCCTGTAGTCCAAAAACTTATCAACAATATCATAAGTCACAATCTCAGTTCTGGTTCTGAAGTTTTTTACTCTGCAATAATTCTAGGGTCTTAGCATGATTGGCTTAGGCAACACTAGTTAAGAGTCGCACATCATGGATCATCCACATCCCCTCAAACATAGCCAGTAAAAGATTACATAACCACATATAGCAGCAATGTAAGTCCAAAGGCAGTGGAGCCTTTGGACTTACATTCAGGCATCAGTCAAAAAGCAAAAAATGACAGATTTAAACCTGTCAACACTTTAATGTCTTTAGACAGCATCAATGCTTACTTGTTTCATCTTTTGTTTAAGATACTACAACCTATGACCTATAGAGACAAAGGTTCTGTGAGAATACACGCAAGTTTCAAGTCACTGAGATCTGCAAGTAGGTTATCCCCTGTGAAGTACCACTCCACTTACATTTTCCTATCAAAATTATTTTAATACCGTGTGAGGTTATGTGCCTGAGCTAAAGGCTCTCTGGAGAACACATCCACACACACACACACACACACACACACACACACACACACAGAAGCCTCTCCCGAGAGGCATTTTAACTCCATCTCTTGTTTCAGGGAGCACTGATCCATGACAGCCTGGTCATGTGATGGTGTAAGGGGCAGTGGAGCACAGAAATGTCCCTTATGACCTAAAGAGGAATGTGGATTTTTAGGAAAACAGTGTTATTCATGGCAGGTCTGAGGATGTAACAGATTTTCAGATTTTGTAGAATTTTGTCAATCCACCTTGATGATGCTCGTGTATAACCAAACAATCTGCAGTACACCTACAGTACTGATAGAAGTGCACCATCTTTACAGCATCCACCTCTTCAGCTGTAGCATTCCACTGTACTGGAAACAAGTGACTGTCTCACTAAAACTACAACTGACAGTGAGTAGAGCACAACCACAGCCTGCAGCAGCAGTTAGTCGAGGCTAAACAGAAGCAGAGCTGCATTTAACGTTCAGGGCCTGCTGCCTCCTTCCATTCCAGATTCACAGATTCACAGCCCTGATGTGTAAGCTGTTAAGTTTGGACGCACTTTAAGAGTCAACCATTTGTATTTTATTCGCCTGTAAACAACACAGTAAACTATTTCCACCGCTGGAAGTAGTGTGTCCTTTACGCACAGAGGCATGAGAATAGTGTGCGTAGGTCGAGGTGGTGGGCGAGAATGTATGTTCACATTCTTACCATGACATCTCCATAACCCTAATTATACATAAGCTTTCCATGAACAGACATTGCAGAAAGCAAGAGCATTGAAAGTTGGCATTGAACATAAAAATGCTGAATATAATCTGGGCCTATGCTTAACTATAATTCTTATATTTCCATTATATAAAAGGAGAAAGCAGCAGACTTAAGGCAATTTGTAAAGCAGAACCACAGTAAAGCAGCACAACCCTGCTATGATGGAAAAAATGTGTAAAAAACTAAAAAGAATACAGTTAACTAGGTTGAACTGAAGAAAACTCACTGCATAATAATGATAATTGCTGCTAAAATGCATCATGATCGCTCCTCAACAGACAAAAAACAACTGCCTGAATATGTTCTGTTCAGTTGGCATTACCTCCAGCTGGACGTGGAGGTCACTCCACAGGTTCTCCTGAAACAGGGACTTTTATCTGATTACTCTGATCACTTGGATTAATCTCATGGCATCACTAATTATGTGGACGCCCTGTCTCTCTGGTTAAACTAAGCCATGCGGTCTTGATACAAAGTGGGACAGAATAGTATGCTCACCCACTTTGTCACAATTGTACATTTTTCTACAACATATAAGATAAGATGATCCTCTGTTGATCCCCAGATGAGAAATTCAGGTGTTCAGCACAAAGAGGATCTTTATCTTATTAAGTGTTTGTCTTTTTTTTCTAATCATATATCTGTAATACACACTGTTGTTTTTTGGGTTAATACCAGTTATTACAAAGATTTAGTGTAAAATTTCATCATTTTTGACATCAAATTGATGTTTGTTATTGCTCAAAAACCCCGTATTGTGAAGACTGTATACCATAGGTTATACGTCCCCTGAATGCAGCCTGTCTCTAATTTGTGTTGTGCAGTTTAATGAGGTCTGATCATGGTAGAGGTCAAAATCCTCATTTTATACAGCGAGGACAAGCTTCAGAAACTGGTCTCACTACGACGAAATGGCTCCAGGACGAACAATCTGGAAACGATCTTCACACATGAGTACAACTGGGCTCACTGAATCCACAAGAGTCTCAGCTTTCCAATTCCAATACAGTTTAAGGACCTCAAAACTGCATGGGATTAGCATAAAGTAGGAATGTCTGTAAAGAGGAGACTTCTGCCCATTGGCCTGCATGCTTTAGGTCTTCTACTTAGTATCTGCATGCTAGTTTTACAAGCCGGAGGCTGTGAAGCCTCTGAAGACAGTCAAATCGACCCAAGGAAACTAATTTAAACATGCTGAGAGACATAGATCCAGATCCATCAGTTGGGTTTCAGAGTCTAGATTACACATTAAGAGTATACTAGGACAAGCTTGAGCAAGCACTTGGCGACGGTGGCGAGGAAAAACTTCCTTTTAAACAGGCAGAAACCTAGGGCAGCGAAACACAGATGCACAGCAGCAGCAATAACTATAAACTGTAGTATATATACAGTAATAATATATGTAGTGGACGCTGTGCAGGACCACCGTCGTGCATCATTTTTACTCATTATTTTATTTTTAACTTAATTTCAAATAAAGGTATGTGTACAGCTTTTGAGCTGAGCAAAGAGATAGCAGCTTGTGTGTGTGTGTGTGTGTGTGTGTGTGTGTGTGTGTGTGTGTGTGTGTGTGTGTTCACTGTCTCCCTTGCTGCTCATATGGAATGAATGTTCAGATCCTGATTCCTGGTCTGAGTGCTTTTCAACGTATGAGCAACCATTCTGCAACTGTGCAACATGCAATAATCCGCTACAGTGTGTAACAATTGTACTGATTTTATTGTTTTGTTTCTTCTGGATTCAATCAGTTTGATTGATTTTGTGGCTTTTAATGTTTTTTTTCTGATGGTTGATTGGATGAACGTTGGCATTTTAAAATGGATTTTACCATTGATATATGAGTGCATTGATTCTGCTCTGTATATCTGGAAATGAATGTAGTGATTCTGAGCCCAATAGGTTTCCCCCAAAGGACCTTAAAAATTAAAGTTATCTTAATGGTGCCAATATGCCAAAATAGATACAGGAATATCTAAAAGTATCATGAGAATTGTATTGCCATATTTTTGGAACACTGACACTCTCTGGTACAATGGAATAAAACATACGGTAGTCTTAGAATAATAAGACTAGAATGAAGCTTTCAAAAAGTGCCCTACGCAAGCAAATATCCTCTTTATCAACTTCATGCACGTGCAACTGCCATGCTTCATCTGTCAGACTAATCCACCAACGCTGCCAACCTTGCATGCTAAAGCCTTTTTCTAATTAGAGCCCTCTGATCTGATGTGATCCCTGGTCCTTGGCCTGACGTGCTCGTGACAATGACTGCAGCGATGATTGCAGTCATTCACACTGAACAAACAATTCACATCCCCTCGCAGATGTCTCGCATAAATTACAATAATGTGAAAGGTGTTGTCTCAAGTTTTTACTTAAAGTGTTTCATAAAGGAGGTACATGTTTCATACTCAAGGCCACCATATCATGAGGGCAAGGTTCTGATCTACATTATGTCACAATTAATGGACAAGGACCAATCTGTGTGCACGATTTATGACCATGAGTCTTATAGTTCACATCACATCTTAGAAATAAATAAAAACCAGGATGAGCCTCTCAGAGGTATCATGTGGATATCTGGCCTAGGGCATCTGAATGTCCACAGGCAGGTAATTGTAATTCTGTACTCCACATATAAAAGCAAGCAGAGCTCAGCACTGTTGTCAGATAACAGTTCATAAAGTCTAATTGAGGTCCCCTTTGTCCACTTGTCACCGATATAGCACAGCTCTGCTCATGGGACATCAAGTTAACACGATGATCATGTTTTCTTCATTTTTTTCCCTCCAGGTGTCTAAGCTGAGGACGGACAGAAAATAACTGGACAGAAGACGGGGTGGTCATCTTGGTTCTTCTGCAGCCAAACTCCGAATACCAGTTGGATATCACAAAACCAGACCAAAGACCTCTTACTGCAACACACGCTCTTAGACAATCAGCACAAAGCAACATAATGATCTTTAGTAACTCTCATACTTCAGCAGGGACAGTGCATTAGCAGATTTTCCTCTCATTATCTTGGATCATATTGGACCTAAAACACTTTGTCCAATGCTTACCTTCAGGGCTAATCCAGTTTTGGATGCTTTTTTATCCTGGAAACAGCTTGCTTTTTGAACTTTCATAGCTTATTCTCAGCGAGACTCCCTGATGATCACAAGGGAATATGTCACTCTGTTTCTGGTGGGCTCCTGTTTCCTGTTGGACTACAGCTCCCAAATCTCCCTGCAGGCTCCACTCCAGAGCAGAACTAAGGCTGGGGTGATGTCAGTCAGGGAAGGGAAGGGTGGAAAGACTGCGAGGACACCTTTGAGGGAAACATCATTGACACCGTTGGAGAGCAGGAAGAGGCTAAGGAGACATGGGAGGCCAAGGATCCACCGTATTAAAAGAGGATGGGTGTGGAATCAGTTCTTTGTCCTGGAGGAGTACATGGGATCTGAACCGCAGTATGTTGGAAAGGTAAGCGAACAACAAAATTTTGAAATGTGTCTAACTTTTCAATTGAAGGTCAGTAGAAAGGAAAGCTGACACATGACACCAACCTGTTTTTACTCCAAACTCGTTAAACTGCTTGGTACATTTCCAATTATAAAACTGTAGATACTACAGTTATTTTATTTTGACACACACATATATACAGTGCATTTCTAGTCATCTAACTATTCAATGTGCTTTTACACTACATATCTCATTGACACATTCACACACTGGCCATGCAAGGTGCCAATTGCTCATCAGTTTTGGGGAGCTAACCGTTCATGCAGTCTTTTGGAGCCTTTGGGGCAACTTGCTTAAAGTCCGTGTAAAGAAGAAAGTGTTATTAACCACCCAGCTAAATTTGAATGATTAAAAATATTAACAAGTTTATGAAATGAGGTGTCAAAATCAGGTAAAAATGATTCTCAGCTCCAGGTCTGTGGGGGCGTGTCCTCTGAATGTGCTGAAGCCACGCCCACTCGTGGGAGCAGTCGAGCAGCCATTATGAAGTGACTGAAACGTGTCAGATGAGTTCAGAAAATGACATGACTAACTTTGAAACACTCTGAGTGAGATGAATTCATCTCTATCCCTCTTCTCTTTAAGGACCGCCCACAAATCCTGGACTGAAAACTGATGAAAAATTTAAGGACCGCCCACAAATCCTGGACTGAAAACTGATGAAAAACAGTTCGAACCTGTAACTCCACATTTCAGTAATATATCAAAGTCTTTTCACATGTTTTCACATATTTAATGTATTTTGAAAGAAATCTCAAAATTGCCTTTACGCAGACTTACTAAGACTTACTAAGATACTTAAGATACAACATGCAAACTGGAGGATCAAAACACCAACATCTGATTAGTGGACGGCCTGCTCTACCTCCTGAGCCACAGCTTCCCCAAGTAAGCAAAAACAATTTCAACATCTGGTTAGACATTCAAAATAAAGCATGTATGGTTAACATTGTCCCACACTGGTTAGGTTTTGGTTTAAAATGAAAAATCAAGTGTAATCATACCTTTAGTCAAGTTTTGTTAATGTTATACACCATAATGTTCAAGAACATTCATTGTGTGATGTACACACACATAGTGGTTTATGTATTAGTATTAGCTCATTAGCAGTTAAGGTATGGGCAGTTAAATAGATGGAGCAGAAGCTGTAACAGAGTTTGTTTTCTTATTTAAATGGAACACTGTGTTAAAGACCCTGCACGCCCACGATGCACTCACACAGCTGTTTTTACTAATTATGCCAGATTAAGACTTCTTCTTATGACCCATTTATATCAAATATTTGCTTATCATCCATAAGTGCAGAGCTCAGTTTATAATGTGTAGATACTCTTGTTGTATAACTACATAATGAAATAAGGAGCAGCAGAGAAGGGAGGATACTGTTTGACTGCACTGACTAAAAGGACAGTGACGGAAGTGTTTCATGAAACATTTTGCAGAATGCTTGTTGTTAACACTCTAAGCATGCTAGCTCCTACAGGTTATGTTTACAACCATAACTACAGTATTTCCTGCCCTCACTCCTTGGGTCACAGCAGACCGTAAATTTCATCAGGTGGATTTGAGTCTGACTGCAGCTTTTGGACTGTTGGATGTGTACAGATTTCCTTTGCTTGACACCGCTCTAAACCTCCTGTTAGTTTAGTTTTGTTTTACCTGTTCGGGAAGGAGAAATGACACCTTCCTCATTATTATTGGTTCATGTTGTTTGGTGACATCATGTAATTCTAACCCAAAGTCTACTTTCGGGAGTGAAAAGTGAAAACACCTGTGTGTGTGTGTGTGTGTGTGTGTGTGTGTGTGTGTGGAGCCAGAGCACTGAGGCTTTGTTTGCATTCGTTGATTGGCACCAGCTGCTTCATTCCTGCTTCACCAGCTGCCTGGCTACCAGCTGAGTAGTAAAATCCAATCATAACCATGCAGATGTGCTGCACCAACCCAGTCTCACGGCAGATCACAACTGTCACGGAATATAATATACTGATTCATGCTCATGGGACACATTGCAAAAAAAAATTTGTGCTGCTCTGGACAACTTTAAAACTTTCATGCTAGCACGTCTTTCATGGCTGCATGATCGTGGTTTTCATCATCACATTTATGTGTTTTTAATGTCTTAGCTGACGTTTAAACTTTTAGATCCTATCTTTATTCTATATCTTATCTTTCTTTAATTTATAGGTCCCGGAAGTGCACTGTTTCCATACATACACAGCACACATGACAGAAAATACGTCTTTGTGGTTATTTTGTGTCAAAATAGAACACCAGTTTTTAGTATGAAGTTTTATATTGCAGATTGGTGGTTATCGTCAGTAGAGAAATACTGCCCTGTACACTTTTCATGGTTTCATCATAAATCACTGCTTGTTGCCAAAACTTCCTCCATAAAACCGACCTCCTCCTCATGTACTTTGGTTTTGGTATCGTTTTATTCATGGTCATGCATGCCTTTGTTTGGGGAAAGAGCTCTCTTGATTGTGTTCAGAGGTTCTTACATCATATTGAACTAAAATCATTTGCAAAAAATGATTAATTCCTTGACATAAGTTCCACTTTTTGAGTAGTGAAGAGGAAACAGAACTACTCAACAATATTTGATTGTATTAAAGAGAAGAGTTAATTGGTTTCACAGCTCAGTTGGAGAAACGTCACAGTTTCTTTATTTCAGGTTTCTCTGAATGGACCTGCAGTATCATTTGTATTTGCTGTGACAGCAGGGATGTGTTACGTTTGCAGCTATGTGAGGTTTAGTCTTTAGAAAAACATGCTTATTAGTTATACTCTGGGACCCTGGTGGTCCGACCCCCGGCTGCAGAAGCTGGCTCTGGGGACGTGGAACGTCACCTCTCTGGCGGGGAAGGAGCCTGAGCTGGTGTGCGAGGTCGAGAGGTGCCGACTAGATATAGTCGGGCTCACTTCGATGCACAGTGTGGGCTTTGGAACCAGTTTCCTTGAGAGGGGTTGGACGCTCTACCACTCTGGAGTTTCCCCCGGTGAGAGGCGCAGAGCAGGGGTGGGAATACTTGTTTCCCCCCGGCTTGGCGTCTGTACATCGGGGTTCACCCCGGTGGACGAGAGGGTAGCCTCCCTTCGCCTTCAGGTGGGGGGACAGGTCCTGACTGTCGTCTGTGCTTATGCACCAAACGGCAGTTCGGAGTACACACCCTTTTTGGAGTCTTTGGAGGGGGTGCTGGAGAGCGCTCCCTCTGGCTCCCTTGTCCTCCTGGGGGACTTCAGTGCTCACATGGGCAGCGACAGTGAGACCTGGAGGGGCGTGATTGGGAGGAACGGCCCCCCTGATCTGAACCCGAGCGGTGTTCTGTTATTGGACTTCTGTGTTCGTCATGGATTGTCAGAAACGAACACCATGTTCAAGCATAAGGGTGTCCATATGTGCACTTGGCACCAGGACGCCCTTGGCCGCGGTTCGATGATCGACTTTGTGGTCGTGTCGTCGAACTTGCAGCTACATGTTTTGGACACTCGGGTGAAGAGAGGGGCGGAGCTGTCAACTGACCATGACTGAGGACGTCTTGGGTCGGTAGGGGGAATACTTCAAAGACCTCCTCAATCCCACCAGCACATCTTCCACTGAGGAAGCAGAGTCTGGGGACCTCGTGGTGGTCTCGCCTATCTCTGGGGCTGACATCGCCGAGGTAGTCAAAAAGCTCCTCGGTGGCAAGGCAAGGGGGTGGATGAGGTCCGCCCGGAGTTCCTTAAGGCTCTGGATGTTGTGGGGCTGTCTTGGTTGACAGCACTGCGGTTCGGTGGCCTCAGGATTGGGTCACTGCTAGGGATGTAACGATTTTTTCACAATTTTTTTAATCAAAATGAGCTACAGACAAATTATGACCAAAAAATTATTTTTATTTGTAATTCTTTTATTGTAAAAATCTTAGGTGCTTTCTTTACAGAACTCTCAAACAGTTTGTGTTCTCTTATAAAAAAAGTGCAACTTACATCTTAAGCAACAAAATACATGAAAAATATCTGCTTTCTTTAGAAACAATCTCACAAGTGAACTGGTGTTAACTGGTGTAATGTGCAGTTTTCGCTCATGAGGGGGCATAGCGTTACTTAGCTTTTCACTGTGGTGGCGGCTAATATACTGCTGCATGTTGCTCGTGTTGCTGCTATATGTTAGCAGTCTCTTGCAATATTTACATGCTGTTTTGGTTTTGTCTGTCCATTTCTCACGGTTGTATTTGTGTATATAGGGAATCCAAAATCCCGCCACACAGGTGATTTCAAACTGCTTGGTGCATCCTCTGTTTCAAAGCTATTTTCTACCGTCGTCATGTCTTCCCTCGTTCTGTGCTCCAGAACTTCGTAGTGACGTGAGTCACGTGACTTGACGTCAAATTAATCACCAACCAGTGACTTTTTTAAGATACATAACCTATTTCTAATTTTAAAAAATAAGAAAAATAACATATCCTACTGCTCTCGCATTTACGACGAATTGTGATAAATTTTTTCTGTCAACCGGTGCGAGTCGTCACGCATTTGTACCGATTTTTAATCGTTTCACGATGCATCGTTACATCCCTAGTTGCTGCTTTTTGCGGATGATCTGGTCCTGTTGGCTTCATCGGAGCGTGACCTTCAGCTCTCTCTGAAGTGGTTTGCAGTCGAGTGTGAAGCAGCTGGGATGAGAATCAGCACCTCCAAATCCAAGGCCATGGTCCTCAGCCGGAAAAGGGTGGAGTGCAACCTCCGGGTCGAGGATGAGATCCTGCCTCAAGTGGAGGAGTTCAAGTATCTCTGGGTCTTGTTGACGAGTGAGGGAAGGATGGAGCGGGAGATTGACCAGTGGATTGGTGCAGCTTCTGCAGTGATGTGGACTCTGCACTGGTCCGTCGTGGCGAAGAAGGAGCTAAGCCGAAAGGCAAAGCTCTCAATTTACCAGTCGATCTACGTTCCTTCCCCTTACCTATGGTCACGAGCTTTGGGTAGTGACTGAAAGAATGAGATCGCGAATACAAGCAGCCGAATGAGCTTCCTTCGCAGGGTGGCTGGGCTCTCCCTTAGAGATAGGGTGACAAGCTTGGCCATCCACAAGGAGCTCAGAGTAGAAGCGCTTTTAAAGTTCCCTCTTTTAGGGTGTGAAACAGAAACAAAACTTGACTCAACTACTCAATTTGATTGTATTTTACAAGGAGTAAAGAGAGAAGTTAGTTGGTTTTACCATCCAATTTTCGTAAAGTTGGGGGTCTCAGAACAAACAGACTTCAAAAATAATGGGTAAGCATGTGACTTCTGCATGCCACCACCTCAGTAAGAAGGGAACACAAAGACTTTTGATTGGTTCAGGCAGGGTTAGTTTTAAACTGCAATTGTTTCCATTTGGTTTTAACAACCAAAGTTGGAAGATCCTCTGTTTCTATTGAGCTAAGTGTTTAGACATGTGAGTCTACATCCATGCTTGCTACACCCATGCCATCAGCTTTGACTTGACAAATCTTATATATATACTCAGTTATATAACTGTTTTCACAGGCTGAATAGTGCTTAGTTAACACTATATATAACATTGATGTAATATTGATGAAGAACCCCTTTATATGTCTTCTTCTTCATGGTTTAAACTGGGTTTCAGTAGATAACGTTAGCTGTGAGGTGGGTGAATAGAGTGGCTCAAACATGAACTTAGCAGTAGATGAAGTTCTGAGTAAACCCTCTGTCATTTATCTTCCAGCATTCCAACTGGTCAAAAAGAGTAATGTCGCACTTTGTTTCTTACATCTGTGGTTATAACTTGTGTGTTTGTGTAGCCTTTCTTTTTCTTACATAATTAGTCATAAATCATCCTCACCATCAGTTATGGATGCGCATTCCTTGTGTATGTCTGTTTTAAAACCTTGTAAACCTCCCTTTATGTTTGATAATGGTGTTTGAGGGGTGAGGGTCAAGCTGAGGGGGGAGCTGTGAAGCCTTTCACTCCTCTTTGTTGTCTGAGTCTCCTCTCTGAAGGCCGTGCCTGCAGGATCGATGGCTGCACTGCTCAGTAATTGCAGACATCTGAAGGGAGGAAGCAAGGAAGTCTAGGAGGTAAAGTAACAGCCAAAAGGGATTCAACTCATTGAACTTCAGACAACATAGCAGATCCATAATTACTTTAATGCCTAAGTAATAAGGTGTTGACTGCGTGTTGCCAGGCTTTTTAATAATATCTGTAAAGGCACCAGATGCACAGGAATTCCAGCAATGCATGTCTCTAACACTGAGGGTTCAACTCATTGGTTCAACAAGACCTGTTAGGATGAGATCCCCTTAAACTGGAATTGGTCTTTGGGTCTAACGAAATAATTAAAGATGTGCTAAAAAGATACATGGAAATGTTCTAGTCACCAAAAATAGATTTTTGTCTCTGGAACACTCTGCTGCCTTAACTTCGATTGCTTTGTTCAACCCCAACATCTTTTTTTAATCAGAAAAAGTGTAAAGTTTAACAATGTCACCTAAACACAATACTAGTTGTTTTCAACCCTGAGCAGTGTCTGCAGAGCTGCTTCTCAGCATCCATAAATCAGAGGGATATGCTTGAGAGAAACAGTGCATATGGTGTGTTGTCCCTCGCAAAAGGGTTCATAGCTGTACTAAACAGTCACACTGGAAGACACAGTGAAAAAAACAGCTGTTAAAGTTATAAAGAGATGAGATATGATCGTCATTTAAGCATGAGCATAACATTGCACTTTTTTCAGACGGTGTCCTGCAGGAAATTCAGAGAGAGTTGTGTGAGGAATGAAAAATGGGATCTGAAGAAAGAATTGGGGATTGAGAAAGTTACAGTATTTGTCGGACACAGCCCTGTAAATGGTGATGATGATCAGAAAGGTGTGTGGAAAATGGGTTTCTGAAGATGTGCTGACCGGTGGACAACAAGCGATGCTTCACCACGTCCCAGCAGAACGTGTAGCGTGAAACAAGGACTGATGTTGTTTATGCTGCAAGGTGGAATTGTGAAACAGAGGAAAGGTCACAGTTGTTTCTTTCTTTTTTTCAGTTTTCTCTGAACAGACATGCACTATGACACACGCCACTTCAGGCGCAGTTATTTGTTTACATTCCTTTTCATAGCACCTCTTCACCAGAAATTCCACGTGTGAAATGCGACAGCTATGACTGAGCGGGGGCCAACGAGTAGTCAGGCTTCTCTGCAAGGATTTAAGACTCTATAGTCTTCTGATCTGACACAGTGACCATTTCAACAGACAGTTATGTTGTGAAGCGTGAACTGAGACGATCCGATAAGCACTGATACTGAAGCATATTAAGATGTCTCAGAAGGCAATCATTAATGATTCTGTCATTGCAGTTATTACAGTGAAACTTGTGCTGTTACTAACTGTACATCAGGTCAATTGCTGCAATGTCATTGGATCAACACAAAACATGCCTGAAAGTCAAGGTAGCATGTGCAGCTGCTTGAAAAGTGCAGGAACATCCTTCATTGAAAATAATGGCCTCGCTCTGTACATGATGTCACACTTTTATTTATTTTCTGTGACAGCAGGGATGTGTTACTTTTGCAGCTATTTGAGATTTAGTCTTTAGACAAACATGCTTATTAGTTATGGTGACCTTAGTCATTTTTATCCTTCATAGTTTTAGCTGATGGTTGTGAAGCACAGATTTGTGGCTCTGGCTGTTGCCATCTTAGCAGTCCTGCCACCAGCAGCACCTACCTGTCAATCAAAGCGGCCACTCTCTTGGTTTTGCTTAACATTAAGCCTTAATATATTTACCAGGCTGTAAACATGTATATTTCTGCTGTGAAATTGGACTCCTGTAACAGAACACAGGGGCTCATAGAAACTGACTCACTTATGGAGCCAGCCTTGAGTTGCTTCACTTCACAGCCACAGTTGCCACTTGGTGATACCTCACCACCAAGATCAAATATCTATTTTTAGATGCCGAACATTTTTCATCATTCTTTTTATAAAATTAACCCTTACAGCAGAGTCATGCATAAAATACATGACCAGGAATGGAAAATACCTCCAATTTTGCCATTGCAGTGAGGAAATATTTTAGTAAAAAATATTTTTTGTGCATTTTCAAACATTGTTTAGTAACTAAGCTTATAGAAATCCAGAAGTACAGAGTTTGGTTAGCTCCTGTTTAAGTCGGTGTAAAGCAATAATGAATTATGAGTTTGTCGGACCAAAGAAAAGAGTCTCATTAACCAACCAGCCAGATTTGCATGATTTGAAACTGACAGATGCAAAATTAGGTTTCAAAATAGGGAAGAAATTTGCAACACAGAAACACTGGAGATGTGCTGAAACCATGCCCAAACACAGAAGAGGTGCCTCCTCAAGTGTCAAACACTGAAATACACGACAACCTCAATATGGATGCTGTGACAAGCAGAGTTATTGCAGTTAACTAGCCGTACATGTTTGAGCCACCGGATCCAGAATCTGAGTGTGACAAGAGTAATTATAATAAGTGTAATAAAAGGTGAGAGATTATGCTAAATTCCGCTTCAGTGGGTCATCATCACAAAGTTCACAGCCTTTTTTAGCAGTTATTTCTCCAATATGTATAATGTGCTTTGAAAGAAATCTCTAAATTTCCTTTACACAGCTGCGTATTGTTATTAAAATATATTTAAGTGATCGGTACAGCAAGTTTCTCGGTTGGCTCCTCAATGATTCAGACAGACAGGTTAGTTGTGTTAAATGCTTTTCAGCACCATCTCCAAGTGACATCCCTGGAAGCATTAGAGGGATGCTGCTGTGGATGTGATCCGTTTGGCAGACAAAAGTTGCCAGCAGCTCTCCACCAACCTGCCGACCAAAGAAGACTGACAACAGCTTTTTCTCTGCGGGAGTCCCAAGACCTCCAGATGGCAGACACAGTGAGAGACAGAGAAAATGTGCACGTGTCAGAAAGAGAGCTAATGACCAAGTCAGAGGCAGTGAAAGGACCATGATGTCTGTTGGTAAATCAAATGACCTAGATTTATGTCAAAATATGTCAGCATTGCACAAAAAACAAAGAAATTTAATTTAATAATACGCATGCTTTTTCTGGTCTTAATGTCTCTAAAAAGTTAGTAGCTGTTGTAAAAGTAAAAGTATGGGTTTGTTCAGTTAGCAGGATGGTGAATAGGTGAACTCAACGAATGAAGTCAATGACTTTTTTCTAGTGACATACAAATATGGATTAATTATCAGTTTGATGTAAGCGACAAGCCTTACTGGCTCTGAAATGAAGCCAACACAGAAGTGTCAAAAACTGCAGTTCCTCAAACGTCCACTTGAGGCTGGCTCCAGAAGTGAGTCAGTCTCCATAAGTCCCAATGTTCAAATGTCCAACTTCACAGCAGAAATAAACATGTTTACAGCCTGGTACAAAAAACAGTTTTGGTCTCTGTAGCTAATTTCCCCGTTCATGACAACTGTACTGAGGGTGAATTTATATACAACTCACCTGTTCAAATGATATTTAGGTGTAAAGGTGCAATTAACAGTGTGGGTGCTTTGATTGACAGGTGGGTGGCATCATAGAGGGATTTTTGAGCACCAAGTCTTCATTCAGCCCACCTTAGGTCCACCGACATACACGTCTTTGCCCATTTGTGGTAAGACTGGCAAGATGGAGACGATAAGAGCCACCACAGAGACCTTCATAACGGCTCTTCAGAAACCTGTGGGGGCTGTCATGGATACAACGTCCATGTTTTATACAGTCTAGAATTAAGTATATTCTTTAGTTTGCCTCAAGTGTGGTTCAGCATGTAAAAGTGGATGGTTGTGGAAGAAAATTGCACTGGACAAATTGAAATGTTGGCCTGTTGATGCCACTATAGTTATTACAGTTCAGCCTGAGGGGACATGAATGTCTCAATTGTCCTGACCATCCATCTAATAAAATTCAAGTATGGACTGGCTGGTTAACATTCAGCCACACTGCTGCTAATCAACTGTGGCTAATGTATACATGTTATATCTGCGGAGATTCCTACATATCTGGACATTGGGAACTACAATTACAAACTGTGTTTCCGATGTGTATTATAAAGCCCTCACAAGCTTATTTGATGTCCTTTTTGTCGAGTTTTGGTTGAATCTGTGATGTGTTACACCTTTGTTCTTCAGCAGCTTTAGTGGTGTGCTGGTGTCTTGAAGAAGAATCCTTTCTTGTTAAAATAATTGTTGTGATCATCCCTCGTTCACTTAGAAATATCTTCTACCATTAAATATTTTCTGATCATGAACTACCTCTGTATTATGTCTTGTTTTCTTTCTCATACGGGGGCAGCTCTTGTCCAGGTCATTTACTGATCCTCACCTCCCCCTGTCCACATGTTGAAGTGTCCTCGGGCAAGACACTTAACTGCCAGTTGCTCCCCAGCCACCAGGGATGCACAAATGAGTGCATTCCTAATTGCCAGTCTCAAGCCCAAATCAAATATGTGGATCATCAAATCTGCATGCTGGGTCAGGCACCAAGGTGGAAACGGATGATTCCACGTGGCATAGCAGCCAAAAGTGAGAGAAGACTTTCTTTCTCATGGGAACAAGTGAATAGTGACAGAGCGTGTAGTTAGTGACAGATCCACGGCCGATGAGACCACTGAGCAACAGGTCAGCTTCTGCTGTGCTCTCAATCTGTGAGGTTCAGGTCAAGCACAGTGAAATGATGCAGTCTACAATCAACACTTTAAACTCACCCCTGTTTGCTCACCGTCAGCAGATGTGTGTGGGTGTGTGCGTGTGTGTAATCTGCAGCTCGGCCAGCTCCGACCACAGATCAGCAGATCAATACTTCAGTATCAATACCTCCAGTGCTCTCCTTTGATGAATGAGCCTCACACAAAAATAACTATTCTCAAGTTGAGTATTTTCTGCAAAACAAACAGCTTAAATAATTTAATTGTATTAAAGTTGAATGTGCAGAAATAGGACACTATTTCTGTTATTCTTCTTCAGTGCCGTAGCCTGAAAAAAACTTTGTGTCAACTCATTTATGTTGTCAATTCGCTCAGATAAAGAATGTCCTGGAAGTTTGGGAAAAGGTTAAGAGATAAAAGTTTCAGAACTGCTAAAATTTACATTTCTCAAGAGAAATGCCTGGGCACTGTTGTAACGTGTTCCTGCTGTGAACGCGGCTCTCAGAGATGTTCACGTCCGTTCTAAACAATGATGAGGTTTCACAAGCATCTCTTCGCTCGGGTCTGAAATACGCAGCTGGTATTTTTTTGATAAATGCTGCAACCACTCATGTCAGGGAACACAGAGCAGATCAGCAGGAAGACAGACACAGCATAGAGAATCCTGTAGATTTTCAAAATGAAACATCCTGTGTAGACTCCAGAACATAAAAGGGGGGAAACAGTTTAACTACCTGGCCTACTGAGACAACAAAAGAGGACCCAAATGGAGGCAGATAACAAAGTCTGGCAGGAAAAACGGTTCTGAAACGCTCCTGGCAGAATATGAAGACTTATTACCCCCCAGCGTCCGCAAGGAGCTGTGCCTGGTTGAATTTAGGGGCTAGCCCTTTCTGTCATAAAACAAAAAAACATTGCTAGCTTCACCTCTGCTTTAGAACCTTTGAGGTTTTATTGAGATACTACAGGAAAAATAAATAAAGCTAACTATCATTTGTGCATTGGCCTTGCCCATATATGAGTGTGAGCAGGTAAATGATAAAATCCATCCTGATGACAAAAAAAAGCGGTCAGAGTGACAGTTAAAATCTGTATTTCAGCTAACTGAAGAATGGCTTTCTCACAAAATCAGTACCCCAAATTTCAGTGGCAACACAAACTGTTGTTTAATAAATAACTCTGGCAATGATTGACATTTTTTCCTCCTGAAAAATGTAACTACACATCAGCACTGCAGCAGCAGCTGCAGACGTACCTTCATGGAGACAACAAGAACTGTAATTGGTCAGCTTGAGCTGCTTGTGCTGTGCCCTTGATAGTGACAGAAGATGAGTTAAGAAAGTTATGTCTGTTATGATTTAGTCTACATGTGGATGGAAACGCTGCTGATTGAACCAGTGTGACTATCTCAGTGTTACAAAATTAAAAAGTTCATCCAGGTCTGTACTTCCACAGTCCACCATGACTCTGTATCCCAAACTAAATGTAACTGTTGATGCAAACACTTCCTGTGCTGAATAGATTTAAATCAGATGCAGCCTCCTTCCATACATCTGCCGAGTGCAGCAGTGCTACCACCATGTAAACTCTGACACAGAGCAATAAATCAAAACGTGCCGCACTCCCCTGAATCACACCAATGAATCCAGCTGTTTCCTCCTCTCCTATGGGCCACATCACTGTCGGATTGTCAAACTTAGATTTTTAGTGGAAGCCTTCATGAATAACCAGCGTGACTGTGAGGGACGCTCGGCCCCACTTCTCACAGTGAATACACTAATAAATCAATTTCTTAATTTATTCTACTGCCTCTTTTAGGAAGTCAGACAGTGACCGAGCACAGAACCAAACAGACACCAAACTGGGACTCTCGTTTCATTTCGGTGTTTTTCAATTTGTGTTGACAGAAAATCGGAACTATAGAGTGCTCGCTGATCTGATTATTAGTTTTGGTTGTTTTGTGATCTGACAGAAGAGGAACATAACCTGGGTTCCAGAGACAGGGACAACAGGCCCAAGTCTCAGGTAGATGGACAGGCGGACTAACTGACTTGATGCAAAAGTAAACAAGCTTTGTACAAGTGGGCAGCTTAGATGAACTGTGAGTAAAACTGTGGCCAGCGACTACTGGGAGTTTGTCCAGAGCTCCTGTGGGCAGAGGTCAAGATAGATGACAGACAGATGTGCTGATTGCTGATGATGGGCAGGTGAGAGAGGGCAGAGCCAGAGTAAGGAAGAGAGACCACACCCACACAAACACAAACACAAACACACACACACACACACACACACACACACACACACTGTGTCTCATTTCATATACTTCTGTTAGTACTTCTACACACCTACATGTCCACAGCATGAGACAGACAGGATGCTCTGTATGGAACGTGTCCTCTGGTGGAAACACAAGTGAATTGCATTGGGAGCTGTCCATGGTGCTGAAAATTGGAAGTGGATCCTCAAATGGAAAGACCTGGATCACTGACAGATGATAAGATTTTTGAGTGAAAGAGACCAAATGTGTTTAGGATTGATTTTTCCACTTCATGTTTTTATCCAATATCCGTCCCGTGAAGATAATTTATTCCGATAACTTCAAAACTCAATCTGCAATCAGTGTGTATCCGATGGCTGAGCTGACTGGATGTGACTTTCTCTTTTGGTGGATAAAGTCTGCAGCGTTCTGACCTCCCAGTCATGAATCATGATGTAATGCAGCTGCTTTCTAACATTAGTCTCTGTTGTCATCTCTGATTAATTCACCATAAATGTGCGGCTGAGTAATGTTAACCTCTGTGTCGCAGCTCACAGTCAGATCATCACTATGAATCAATGATGCTCCACGAATGCTCACCTCCACTTTGTTTCACTGCATCG
The DNA here is from genome assembly GCF_000972845.2 of Larimichthys crocea. NCBI lineage: Eukaryota > Metazoa > Chordata > Actinopteri > Sciaenidae > Larimichthys > Larimichthys crocea. The sequence continues at coordinate 115,820 of NC_040012.1, forward strand.
CTTCTACCTGAGTCCACCGTGATGTGTGAATGAGCTCGTTTGTTAGATGCGATCAGCTGCTACTGTATTCCATCCACCTAATGTTCCAACTGAGATCCCATTACACAGTGCTTTAGTGCCATTCATTCTCATTTTCTTTGCACGCTGAAAACAAACACTTTCCGCAATGGATGGCATCATTTCATGTGAGGTTCTCAACTGAAGGATAGCATTGTCTTTAAAATTATACATCTGCATCTGTTTGTAACACAGGATTTCTGTTTGTAGCCTCCGTGACCGAGCTGAGATCATGACATTACTATGACATCATCAGGGTGGTTTGATGAAGTTCCTCCAGAGCCACAGAGCACATTATATGACTATTTGAGTAAAACTGACATGACAACTTTGTCATTGAGGTAAAATTCAGATTTTAGCCCTCATTATTATACTTCTTTCTTCTCAAACAGGTTTCCCATGGGTCTTGAAAAAACCTGGAAATTTTCCAGTCATTGAAACATGTGGATTAATGACCTACATGTTACCAAATATCTTGGAAATAATCAGAGCTGAGAGCAGATTTCTCAGAGAAGCCCAGTGGAAATGCAGTGGAAGGTCAAATCTACATACAAACTTTTAATGATCAAATTTACATTTGCTGTTGCATTTGATGCTCAGCAATTCTACTTGATTTGAACTGTGATATGATTACAATGTTCCGGTTAGAGGAAAACTGGGGGAAGAGAAGTGAATTCACTGGAGACCTCCGCGGAAAGATCAGCCACGCATTTGGAGGATTTAAATAGTTCAGTCTGGTTCTGCTGGTTCTGTCAATACTAGGCCTGTTAGTAAATGATATGACTGTTTGAGAGCAAGTGCTGTGATGTTATCAAGAAAAAAATTTGTAAATGTCCTGAAAAATGTTTATTTTTTAAGTGTTTATTTTTTTAAAGTGTGGAGCCCTGTCAAAACATTAGCAATGTTATTTAATGAGAAAAAGCAAAACAAAATATATTTTTTTCTTATTTTAGGAAAAGTTCCACTTTGTTGGCATATATAAACAAACAAACAAAAAAACATATAGGGCACATGAGGAAGTCTGTCTGTCTCCTTCAACACATGCAACCTACCTCCCTGAATGTGTGTGATACTTTAAATTAGGACTCATGAACTCAATAAATAGTTTCATCTATTAAAACTGCAGAGCGACTGGAGTCCCAGAGGACCAATACATTACATTAGTATATTTGAAAGTCACTAATTAAAACAGAAAGAGGAAAAAAAAATGACATGAACTCATTCTGAGGTGGACAAAGTCATGAGCAATCAGAATAATAGAGTAAAGCACAGTTGAGATGTGACAAAAAGTAAACCTCTGTGGTCTGGATGAGAGTTCATGCCATAGAAAAAAATGTCATCAACTGAACCAGACCCACAAGCCTGGATCACTACTTGACACACTAACGTAGAGTCTTTAGGCTGTCTGTCCTGACTGTTTCACTCTCCGGTACAGTGGCAGTAGTTGGGGATGGACAGACGGGGGAGGAGAACACGTGCGAGGCGGTCAGGCTGAGCAAACTTGGCTCAGCTTCATGTGCAGCCAGAGAGGACTTGTGCCCCGGGGCTCCTGATTAATCTGCTGTTGGTGCTAATAGCAGGGTCACAGCTTGATTATCACCAGAGGAGGCAGCGCTGCCTGGAAGGAGGCGGGGCAGAGGGAATCAGATGACCTTACGCCACTTGGAGTTTGACAGAGAGCTTTTATCCCTAAAACTAAGAGTCCCTAATCCCTAAGAGTTACATATTAGCTCATGATGATCTAAAAACAGGTTAGAAAATACAATGTTTCAGATTGTCTTTTTTGTTCATAATACAGTTGTAAGTAGTCAGTGTGGAGGTGGGGAAGCAGTGCTTAACTAGCTTAATTAGCAACTGCACAGAGGTTAGCTAGATGATAACGAGGCTACGGACTCATAAAACAGATATTTAATGAAGGTTCATGAAATGGAATCAAGACTGTTTAAAACACCATCGTGACCTCATGCTTGTAATCAGTAATCCCAGTAGCAATCTGTTATAAAAATTATGGTTACACAGCTAGTTAGATGTTTTAACTTATACAATGTTTGTTCCTATATTACATGTCCTGAGGGCACTTCCCTTTATTGCTGTTTTCCTGAGACTGGCAGGGTAAGGTAAAGTTCAGGTTAATGTATAAATAGAGGGATTTCAGAACAGAATGAGCCAGGGACAGGTCAGAGAGGTGACATCTAGATTGGGGACATACTGGATACTCATTAGGGGATATGTAGAAGAAAGCTGTTTAAATGCATTATATGCAAATTGACTGTTAACAATTTACAGGGGTTGAGACAGCCCATCTTCAGGAAAATGTATAAGAACCAACTGTTAACACTCCTCAGAGAGCCTTTTTCTCTGTAACCCCTTTAGTGTGTTGCACTGTGAAACGCACCTCTTGAACAAGAACATTAAATTCAATCAATCCAATCCTCCTTATTTAAGGGTTTTTCTTTAAAAATTCCCATAACACAATCAGATTAGAGACAAAACAGCAGAACGTCAGGAATTACCTCCAACTTTCTGATTGACTGAAATTATGACAAGTCAAGTTGAGCAGGCTCAGAGCAGACCGCAGTGAAAGCTAACAGGCAAGATGTATTGATGAGCACAGCATAGATTTATGTTTCCTGGAATTAAATCTTTTTTTGATATTAAAATAAATATAATATCATTTATGTGTACGCAAAAAATATTTTTCTGTGCTTAAAATGTCCCATTGCACAATCTGGAAATGGGTTGGGGGTGCTTTTTGATGAATAATAAATCTGAGAACTGAACAAACAAAGGGAGCTCGGCTCAAAGACATCTTGGATATTCACACTGTTACATCAGCATCATGAGCATCACAGGGGAAGATCATCCTTAGCTACAGCTCATAAACATGTGCTGGTATATTTCAGACCAGTCTAGACCACCATGAACACACACTGGAGTTTATTTTGACCCAATGCCACACCATGCGGCTGCAAATACTCACTCACACTAGCACTATTCCCTCCTGTAGCAGCTGCTAAAATGTCAAATTATTATTCTAATTATGTTTAACATGAGATTTCTACCAGACAAATTACGTCCTCCTGCAGATACGGGCATCAGATCAGAAAATGCTTCTATGTGTAATCCCAAAAACTTTTTAAACTCTTGTGGATTCTCTCCAGGCAGGACAGATGTGAGAGAGAACAGAGAGTGGTGAAGGTGAGAAGAAGGCTGCGAGGAACAAAATGTCAAACTCACAGAGCCGTTCTTCCACTGCATACACACCTCTACGATACTGCGGGCAGCACAGATTCACTGCACTGTGACAGGATACACACCGCGCAAAAGTCATGCAGACACTCTGAATACATATGCTGGGTGTAGGTTGAGGTGGAAGCTGTATTTCCCTGGATTTCTCGCTTCAGTAGTCCTCTGTGACAAATAAGGTTATTTTCCAGAATGCAAGCGCAGCAGGACTGTGTATGAGTGTGTACGAGTTTGTATGACTGTGTACGAGTGTGTACAAGTTTGTATGACTGTGTACGAGTGTGTACGGGTTTGTATGACTGTGTATAGGTGTGTAGAGTGTGTGTGTTTGTGTGTGTCTTTGAAGGAAAAACTGTTCTCCTTCCCATGAGTAGATTCGCCGTCTTGTCAAGTCATTGTTGGTGACAAGATTAGGCATTAGTTCTGCTCTACTGAAAACATGTACGTGTCTGTATTGTTAGAATCGTAGTTTTATTATCACACTCTAAAGGCTCATCTCTGATCTGTTTGGGCAGATCTGAGTACAGCAATCATCTGTGGACATGTGACCCTTTACAGCAAGTTGTCTTAGTCCAGATGTGACCTCAAACTACAAATCTGAGTGTGGCGGTTCCTGCAGCCAGGTAAAGTTTGCATGCTGGAAGGTGGATGAGCGAAATCTAGATGGAAGGCCAAACCTGATTTTGACATCAGAGGGGCCTTCTGCCAACACTGACCTACATATTATTTTACCTGAACACATGATGCAGAATTTTAGGAGAAATTGCTTACACTAAACTGTGAACCCTGAGAAGAAGAAGAACAATGTGTCATCTTTGAACATTGAATTTAGCCTAGGTTCTCTCCTTGATGTGCCTATAATTTTATGAGAAAAGAATATTTTGAAATACTACTGTCCATGTGCACACAAACAACTGGACCAAGACATTGTCTGGTTTGCTTCATTTGTGATGTGAGGTGATTTCATAATTGCTTATGCTCCAATGAAACTAGCAGGATGCTTATTGCTTCCACATATGTATGTGTTTCTTGTCGTGGATATCGATTGGCAGTTAAAACAGCCAATACCGTGTGCTATGCACTTACACCCCCCATGCAGCAATATCTGGACCAGGCCTGAATACAAGTAAATGAGTATAAATACTTATAAACCTACAAAATTACATTTTTGTCATTGCTGAGCCAGATACCAGAGTATAAGCCTAACCCTAACCCATAGCACCAGACGTCACAGATGTAATTTGGGAGGGGGACACAGGAGACATGTCCCCTGCACTTTTTCAAAAGGCCGTTTTGGTCCCCTGCAATTTTTTATCGTCCAAAAACAATGTTACGCTATAGTAAACAGAGACACATCAGGCACTAGGACCAAGCGGAAAACGGCCGCTCAAGCTGAAGCCTGTTTTCTTTAGTTTAGACCACCCACAAGCTCCTCGATTGGCTTCATTCGGTGAAGATGACTAACGAGGTGAAACACAGAATTGGGTAATAATGTTTTGCTACATGCTTTACAACCAGTCAAACCACAAAAGGGAACAGTAAACTCAAAAGTAGCAATAGAAAACTAGAAGAACTACTATAAAACATAGTGAACTGAAAGAGTTAGAGTTTTATTAAAAATACCCCCCACCCACCTCTGAAATCAAAACTTCATTCTTGCCAGACGTGATAAAAACACTTGGCCCAGCTAACAAACTGAGCTAACATTAGCTATCGGCAGCTACAGTTGGCAGCAGTTTACTTCACTGTCCATCAGGAAACTCTGTAAATCACAGAGAGTTGAGGACAAAAGACTTCAGAGGGAAAACCAGAAAACAGTTTCTCCATAAAATATGATCCAGTTTCACCAAAATCAGTCAAATAATTGCAAATGTGACAGAACTAGCTGAACTAGAAAGCTTATTTTTTGTTACCAAAGGTAAGATTAAACTATTTAATAATCCTAAAGCTTACATAACATGTATTTTATTACATTTAACCTGTCATGAGCACATTTCTTGAACAAATTCATATAAAACAAATCAGATAACTTAACTCCCTTAACTTTAAAATTGTCACGGAAAACCTGAAGATAAGAAAGAATATTATGAACTGCTCAGTTAATTTAACTGATTCATGATATTTAGTAAATATATTTTATTTATGTTCAACTCAAAACAGATTAAAACAAATGTTAATTACATTTATTAGTAAATATAATAAACAGACAAACAAGATTTTTGTACCCCATATCAGAAATATTTCAATGTCATTGGCAATAAATTTAACCATTAATGCCCAACTTTTCAGATATTTGACAGAAGGAGCTATCTTGAAAAAGTTAGTTTGTTATGTCCAGCTAGATAAAACAGAAATGTATTGAAAAATGATAACAGCTTACACGTCTAGTGACAAGTCACAAAAACACAGATAACACCATGCCTTCAGTTCAATATTTTCTTATGGAACCTTTCCTTCATAGCACTGCAGAGGTGGTTCTGCTGCTGCTGCAGTCATTCTGTAGAACTATCATGTTTGTTTGTCTCCCAGCAGGATATGTGTGCAGCTCTTGTGGCCTTTTGGGGGTGAAGACACATCACCTCATTGCCCTCATTACATATGTCTGCCTGACCTTTGCGGTGGCACTTCCATCTGTCACTGCAGGGTATGATGGCTGAACAAAACGACTCATTGTGAGGTCATCAACATTCATCAGACGCAACCGTGAGTCTGACTCTAGAACAACAGCAGCATCTATCATGCAGCTATTTATCACAATAAATATGATTTCCACTTTAAATATTCCAGCATTGCCACTCATCATATTGTATCAGAGCCATTTAGGAAACAAAGCAACGCATCGATCAGATCCAGGATAGTTAGCGACTTTGGAGGCAAATGAATGTCTTAATTTCATCACAATGAAAAATGTAAGAATATCAGACCTCATTTCCGTAATGATCCCATAAGCAGCTGCCAAATAAGTCGTGTCACCTCTGATTATGACTGGCCATGATGAATAATAGACAAATATAGCAGATTAATTCAAGATTGAGATGAAGTGATGTAAGTTGGTGTAAGGATGGTGCTGGTTGGAGAGACTCCTAATTAGATGAGTGTCAGAGCTGCTCTCTGTTCTAATGTGTGAAGTTGATGTTATAATTTATTAATAAGTAATGTAATGATGCATTCTATTCAGGGTCAAATATGAGCTGTACTGATGGGTTTGTCTGCATGTTGATCAAGTTTAGACAGTAATAGTAGAATTTGTCATTTCCTGACCCTAAGAAGTTGTTGAGGACTCATTCTGCACTTGGGGGTGTCCACCAGTCATTTCATACAATATTATGGTACAACCTTCAAAAACATTGGATCTTATATGTTCCCCATATCGCAGCAAATATTAGACCCAGTCGCTGCCTGCTTGTTGCTCACATCTTTGAAGCTCCACGCCTTCAGTTGAAGCACGAGGTTTTTGTTAGAAGGTTGTCATCTCCAAGCCCAAACTGAGATATGACATCGTCACAGCAGAGTTTAACACTTCACATGGTCTTTGTCAGATGATGCAATTTTCAGTGATTTGAGCACCTCATCCATGTTGGCTTAAAAGTTTACTTTGTCAGTTGACCTTTTAGTTTGGTGGAAAGTGAACAAACAAACAATTTTTCACGTTGAATAGCAGGAGAGTAATTATACACACACCACTGAGGTACAAGGCCATAAGAGTATCATTGAAAAAAAGCCAGAACACAATGTGACAACAGCTGCATTGTGTGCTGAAAATCATCATTTTCAATATATTGTGGCATGCCACAATGCGTTTCTGCTGCATTGAGAAAAGTGCACCGCTGGAGCACCGAAAGGTTAAACTTGCACCACTGGGCACGTCTTTGTCAAGGTGCAAACTTCTGGAATGCTTCTGAATCAGACTGCACTGGGGGCGGCCGCTTAGCTCCTTGTTTGAGCAAACCAGGCTTCATTCAGCTCAACTCTCTCAGCTTTTTGGATTAGCTGGAGGCAGGGCTGCCAAGATGGTGCTGAGCGGAGCCACCACACTGAGCTTCACAATAGCTCTTCAGAAACCTGTGGGTGACATCACTGAGACTTGTCCATGTTTTATACAGTCTATGGCTGAACCCACCAAATCATAGCAAACCGCCTTATGTCTGAAAAAGCTGTTAATCCATCCATCCATCCAAATTTATTTTTAATAATGATGTTTTGATTTTTTGATTTCAGCTGTATATGAGGTACATCATCACATATAAGTATACATACACAATTAACATACAATGCTAATAAGGGGTTCTTGTTTGAAACAGATAAAAGTTGACAATCATGAAAGAAACACGGTCAAATCTTTGGTCGTCAATCCAAGATTCTAGATCAGACTTTAAAACACATCCATCAATTCAACACAGAGCCAATCTACATGTCCACGTTTCTAACTACACCTTTCCTTTTCACTGAAATCATCATTATGAACAGCAGAGAGGTTTCTGCAGAAGCCTTTCAAACTCGAACCCTTCTCAGCTCTGTCCTGGAAATGCATGAAGTCCCTGCACACTGTATCTCACAGTGACCTTACTTCAGCTAAAACCATTTTATACATAACAGACCTGACACCGTGTCCTGAAATGCCACTGCTGCATGCACCAGGCATATGCTTTCTCATTTGAAATATATATCAAGAAATTATTATTTCAAAAGCTATGAGCTACTGTGTCGCCTTAGTTTAACAGAAGCTTTTTCTGTGCACTGACCTCACATAGACCACTGTGTCTTTATATTGTGTGTTCGGCCTGCAGTTAGTCCTTCTCTGCTCCTTATTAACTTTCACACCGACATTTCAGCTCTGCTGGATTTTAATTAAATTACATCAATATTCAGGCCCTTATTTCACATCAGTGTTTGGAGCCCAGTGGGTCAGTTAGTTCTTAACTTTCACATAAATAGACCACTTTTGGAGAAATGTAATGAATTCACTGCTTGGGAGCGTCACCTCATGTGTTTTGATCAAGTTACTGATTCTGATATTTCTGCGGATATAAAGATAGTTCAATACTTTGTCTATAAATCTTTCAGTCTGTCTGTCTGGAAAGATACCATTAGGTCTTTAAAAATTACAGTCATTAGAAATGTTGTTTTCAGTAGTTTAGAAATTCATTGTTTATTCTAGAAGCCAATATGTTCTGACCCCAATTGGTCGAACTGGGATCTTAAACAGCGGCAACACACAAACTAAAGCAGCTGTTTTGAACGTGCAGCAGTGGCGTTAATGTTAAAAGTGCATGACATAACATAAGTAATGTGTAATGTAATGGAAGTCAATGTGAAGTCTACGTGTTCCACAAACAGCAGTCTACTCTGTGAAAGTTTTAGTGGCTGCCATGCAAGGTGCAGACTGCTCATCAGTTTTTGGGAACTAACCATTCACACACTGATGGTGCAGCCTTCAGGAGGACTTTGGGGCTCAGTATCTTGCTCATGAACGACCTGCTCTACCTCCTAAGCCACAGCCACCCCATTATCACATCACCTGGCTTTAACAGAAAATTAAAACATAACACCGCACAGAAATATTGATAGAGGGGTACCTTCATAATTTTAGGTGTAGTACTGACCAAGCTGCCAAATTGAATGACTGGGGAGTGCCAGCTAGAAACTGCATTATGGAGTCAACTGATATTGCTTAGTCTAGCATGGGGACAGAGCAAGCTAAAAAATGTTAAAAATAATGCCAGTGTAAATATAAAATCATGACCTCTGGGCTAATATGCAAAGCTAAATGATAAACAAGTGCATGTGAGAATTTTTAGGATTTCACTGATCCCAAACCTTTCAGAGCTCGATATCTTCACTGACCAGTTAAATCATCTGACGACTGTCAGTGAGCTGAAACCTTACAAACTCTTCACAAACCTGACAGAGAAACATTCCTTTAGAGGTGTCCTCACCTCAGTGTTGCAAAAAGCATCTACAAGAAACCAACTTCTCATGTGTGTGTGTGTGTGTGTGTGTGTGTGTGTGTGTGTGTATATATATGTGTGTGTACAAGCATGAGCAGCTTGAACTTGGTCGGTGTTCATGCTGAGGAGGACTGTCTGCCTGAAGCGTTGCATTAATAAATCACTTAATTGCAGTGCTGCCCTGCTGATGACTTTTACTCAGTTTTTGGAGAATTCAGCAGCGTGCCATACATAGTGGAGAACGGCATGTTGATTTATGATCATTTCCTCTATATAATGTGATTAATACCTCTAATTGTAGAACCAAGGTCTAGAAGACAGAACCTGTCAGAGCTGAGTCATTAGACGTTCACTTTGAAATCTTCAGTTTTAAAGTTCAACTGCAGACTGTAGAGTTTATACTGAAGAGCTCTCGGATCGGTGTGTCCTGCATTTATATTGATTCATTCATCTGAGATAAGATAACACTAGATAAAATAGACTATTGATCTCACAGCAGATCACAGCACACAAGGTAGATGAGAAAAATACTCATACATAAAAATAAAAGACAAACTAAAATAAAAGTATATTCATTTTATACACCGTTCAAGTACACGCATGATGAGATGTGGACATGGTGCATTCAGGTTACCCAAACGCTGCCCTTTAAAAGGGTCCACAGAAGCAGCGTGTTGTAAGGGTGTAGGCAAAGCAGTCCAAAGTTTCAGTGCTTTGGTCTCAAAAGCTCCATCACCTTCAAAAGCATCGTTCTATGTTGTGAAATACGCAGTCTGCCAAAGAATACCATGATGTAACTATTTACTGAGTCATAGAAAAAGAAACCTCTGTCACAAACCTCTCATTCATCTCTGTTTCTTTGCCGTGGTTTGGAGATATATTAGATAAGTGTTGATTCATTTTTAGCCTCTGCCGTGTTTGAAGGAGACTTATTAGATAACAAATGTGGAAACTGACCACAGTACATATTCCTATAGATAAATTGATAAACTTCTTTAAATCAACAATTGTTTTAATTTTTATATCCTAATAACAGTTATTTTTATATCAATGTTAAAGTGTGAAAGCATGTACGTTCTTTATAGCTACTGTACATGTATCCAACATTATCATGTGTGAATATTTTCTGTGTGCATATTAAACTGCATTTAGTAAACAACATGTTCTGTTCACCAGTCTCCAAAAGACTTTACAATCCTCATTGTTTCATATATTTATATAGTATAGTATATCTACTGCATCTAGTACGTCGATATTTCTTCTTCACTTTTAAACACTACCCTCTCACATTTATATAGTGCACAGCACACTTATACACATATACACATACATACATATGTATACACACATAGTATATTTCTATATATTTTAATTAGTTATATTTTATTTATATCTCTCCCCAGACATTGAATCAACGTCCCTCAACACTGAAATTTAAATGAAAATATAAGTGATTTTTCATCAGGTTTGCACCCTGAAAAAAATAGATCAAGACAGACATAAAATCAATGTTAGTTCAATCACTGTTTTATTATTGAACCAACATTGAAATAACATGAATCAACATTGAATCAATGTTGCCTTGCTCTCTGGGTCCGGTTTTTACTTACATTTTTATTTTATTCTATTTTCTTTTGTTTTATCTTCTATGTATATCACTGTCATAGCAACTCGTGCTTCTAAAGCTGGTCCACCACATTTTATTGTACAGTTGAGCCTGTATTAACCTACATCTGACAAATAGACCTGAAACTGAAACTATTACTGATGTGACAGCACGTTATATGACTTTTAAAGGATATTTAGCATGTTATTTAACTCATTTTAAGCTCTCTGTGTGTCTATACTGTTAAAGATGGTAGTATTATTAACATTTTGGACATGCAGGAAAAGAAGAAGCCACTTTGTTGGCATGGTAACAATAATAAACACGTGGTTGGTATAAAACTGTTGCAGTCTGGTTAGATTTAGGCACCAAAACTACTTTTGAATATCAGGTTACACATGTTACATAAGATACATTTCTTAACTTAAAACAGGTCACTGTTGACTTTTGGTTTCACATGGAACATGAACATTGGACAGATTTTTTTCTATGACTTTGTGTGTCAAATGACACACACTGTCTCACCATTAAAACTTAGTAGACACTCACATTCACACACCATTCTGTGATACTGTACCAGGCTGAGCGATGACTCTGACCTTGGCAATAAATCAAGCTTTACTGTGACTGATTGCTGCAGTTGGAGGCAGACAAACACAGCAGCACATTCAGGAGCTGTATGATTTAATCGGTGTATTTTGTTCCTCTGCAGCTCCATACAGACATGGACCTTGGAGACAATGCAGTCAAGTACACTCTGTCAGGAGAAGGAGCTGGGCCCATCTTCACCATCGATCAAATTACAGGAGATATACACGCACTGGTGGGGCTTGACAGGTCAGTACTCATCAATAATTACGTCAATATTGTCCAAAGTTCTAACTGGCATCTAATGAACACAGATTTATCTAAATCACAGAGGTATGATTGACTGTATATTGTATTTTTAAGTTCACTGAAGCTGCTGATGAAGGCATTAATGTGTTAAACCTCATCATCACAAGAAAATCTAGTACATGAAGCACATGAAGCTCTCAGTCTTGGAATGGGTTATTTGCAGTTTTGTAGGACACTGAATTATCCTTCTTTCAAGTTATCAATGGATATTTATGTATCCATATTTGAAGGCAAAATAGAAACACTATTTATGCCTTAAGGGGATTTTAGTGTAGCATACGGCCGCCATCAACGGTCTTCCAGCTCTGAGAATGAATTTAAATCGACGATAAGCAAGGAGAAAGAACCCTCTTAGTGATAATGACGTATGTTATTCATTTTTCAAGTGCCCCTTGTCAAGTCGTCATTCTACATCCTACAATTAGACACAAGTAATAAACCTTGCAATGTCCTAAGAATTATACAGCGGACTTTTAAAACTATTATAGCAGTAATGATTACAGGATCACAGGCAGAATACACACCTCTATTGCCTCTTGAGATACAAGTATCATTACATGAAAGACTATTATATTACTATAAAGAATATTTCTGCAACACAATACATAGATAGGTCTTGACATAGCGTCATAACCTTTTCAAATTCAGACACGTACTGTATGAGCTATAATTCCGACATGATCTTACACATTGCCCCTTTCAGTTTTCATGTAAAAGGAATTAATAAAGGTTTAAATGACTTTGTTAGGGGTGCCCTGGTAGCGCACAAATATATATATATATATTTTTAGGTACTATATAATAGTATTCTAAATAACGTTGGACATAATTTTGGCCTAACTACTTGCTGAAGTAGATAAATAGATAATGAACTCAGAGCCGGGCTCAGCAGTCAGACTGGGTTCGAGCACAGCGTGACCAATGGGATTTTTGGACATTCCTGGTGAACCACTAACTGTCAGTCAGTCATGTAGTTTGTTGTAAATATATTACAGTGTTATAAACAGTGTGCAGTCTTTGACATTTGATACGACTTCAAATTCTTTGATCTGTTACTCAGACCTGTCCTCAGCACATTCAGACATCTCATATTATGAGGCAGCACACACACTCCATACCTGAGTGATTGGTGTCTGATCAGATCAATCTCATTTAAAACATCAGTGTTACTCATTTTATGTTTTTCTGCATAAGATATACAACACACACAATAGCCAGCTGGTATAATAAAGACAACATCAGCTCATTATGTGTGTTAATTGATTGTCATTCCATGTGATTCCTGTGGAGCTGCTGTATAATTTTTTAGATTTACCAGCTAATAAGCTAAATAAAAAAATGAGCTAATGGCAGACACAATTTAGGAATCTAAAGACATCCTCCTCATACCTGACCACTATGTCTCTTCTTACTAAATTTGCTCATTTATTATTGATACATAACATTTGATATGAATCCTCTATGATTTAGGCAACATCATTTTGGTGGTTCAAAATAAGAACAGTGTTGGGGCAGGCATCATAGGTTTAGTCACAAGCTGTTGAAGCAGTCATCCACCCTGTCCCTTTCCTCGTAATATAACATCACACTACTTCTGCCTTTACTTTGCTTACAGACCAAATTCATTATTCATGATAATGTGGAAAATGTACATGTTTGAACACCATTCATTAGAATGACAGATGCTGTCATTTTTCTGTTTATGCATTTAATATTCAACATTCACTATAGAGAGAATTACATATGTAGTGGGGTGTATTACAGTATGGAGCTATAGTACATGTTACTCTAATATACTGTATATCCAGTATAAAAATCGATCTGCTTCACTGTATTATGATGACAACATGTCATTGTGTCTAAAGTTCTACCATAACTTTGTCTGTTTAACCACTTTTTTGTTCAAGTTCCATTATTGATCAGTCACATGTAGATGCAGACTATTAAAGTCAGACACAGACCAGTGTGGTTATTGGTTCATTTTGGGTCCCAGTATAACAGCTCAGAGGTAGACCCAGATGCACACAGGCGAGTTACAGTACAGTTCTTAAGGTACTTTAATTAAGGTACAGACAAAGGTACAAGCAGGCGAAATGTACCAAGCTCCTCCACAGGAATACAGCAGGACACAGATTTGTATTCCGAAAGCTGAAGCGAAACCAAGCCAAAAAAACACCAGGCAGAGTCTCAAAGTTGAATTCAGAAGGCAGGGTGATTTATCGGGGAACAGGCGAAGAGAAGGAGTCCAAGAGTCGGCAACCGGAAACCCAAACAGTGAGAGCAGCAGAGCATTGCACGGGAGCAGTGAAGGACAGTCTGGCAGTGAAAGTGTGGAGAAGTACGGTGCAGTGGAGCAAAGTGGGGGTGTGGCAGAGGCAATGAATGAATGAAGTGAGCTGAATGAACTAAACTAGGAAATGAAGACACCCAGAAGTTATTCATCAATGTTGGCATTAACGTTGATTTGTGATCTGTTTATGTTGTTTGTAATGTACCTAATCTATTTAAAGTGTTTATATTGTGAATTTATCAAAATAGAATTTAAGCTGTTTGGCTGTTGAGGGTGTGGTTACTAACATTTGATGTTTATGGGTTGAGTTTTGTTCAGTTTTACCAAGTTATATATTTGGTTACACGTGTAGCATGGTGCCACTTTTTTTTATAAACACCTTCCTCACAGGAGTATACAATAATATTCAGTACAATGGATTAATGATACAAAGTCTAGGTAGAACAGGAGGGAGAGGAGACGGTACATGTGTTGCCATGACAATAAGATTCTGATCTAATCACAGGTCATAGTGTCCCCCAATGACTGACCTTGACAAAAGCCATTCATTATCCCTTTAAGTGTGTGTTCATGTAGGTGTAGCAGTATGTCTTTTTCTTGGTGGTATTTATTGTTCATTCATTCAGTTATTCTTGTCTGATCTGCAATGTGTGGAAATAATAAGAACTATTGTTACATCTGAGCCCACAGTGTTGGCTGAGTACTTAAATACCATGGAAGATATCTTAAAGCCTCACCATATGATCATCATGCTGCCTCAGCTGATTAGACATCTTAACATGAGTGTATTTTATGTGTCTGTGATGCTTTTACAGGGAGGAAAAGTCCTTCTACACGCTGAGGGCCCAGGCTGTTGACATGCACACAGGTGTCCCTCTGGAGCCAGAGTCCGAGTTCATCATCAAGGTGCAGGACATCAATGACAACGAGCCACGTTTTCCTGACGGTCCTTACAGTGCCAGCGTCCCTGAGATGTCTCCAACAGGTAGCACTGCTGGAGGTTGACACAAGATGATAAGAGCTCTCACATGAAGCCAGTCTTAACATATGATTAACATATTTCCATTTCCAACAGAAGAACGGGGAGGCAGGAGTGAAAATCTCTCACATCCACTCTATTCATAACTGTCTTTCAGTCTGAAAATGTGTTGTCCCTATATCTGATGATATCCAGACCAACACTGAATCAGTGTTGAATCAATGTTGCCATGTTATCTGGGATTGCTGCTCCTCCTCTCTCTGATAGCCCGTTTCTTTTGTTATCCCGCCTTAAGTTTAGAATTGACTGTCGACACTTGATTTCCAGGGAGTTAATCGAGATACAAAAAATGCTTATTGATGTAAGGTGTAAATCACCACATCATACGGTGTGAACGCCTGATCACATAACATACCCAGATGCAGACAGCAGGTTAATAGCAGGTGGACATTGGGTTTATAATCTGTGAAAATGTGCCCAGTAAGATGCAAGGTCAGAAAGTCACACATCAATCCAAAGAAACTTTTTTTGCAGTAAAATTTCAAAGGCGTAAACAAGAGTTCTGAGTGTGAGTCTGGCAGCTCCGTTGTCATCTTCATTTTGTACAATGGTAGCATTCAATGAAAGGTCGAGAGAGGGTCACCCAAAGCATTAGGATTCATCCTCATGGACCTTGAAAACTATAAATGTAATGGCATGTGGCCAGTATTTGTTAAGATATCCTACTTGGCATGCCTCCCTGTTTTGGTCCGTTCTCCACGCAGCTTCATATTCCACTGGGAGCGTTTCAGAAGTGTTTTGCCCTCCAGACTTTGTTTAGTTGCTCAGATTTGCTCATTTTTCCTGGTTCATGCGCCTCTGTCTGTTTTATACAATCGGAGTGCTGCACAGTGTGTTTTATTTTGATTCATTCACACATTCTTTGACGGTTTCTGTATCTGACTTCTGGCCAGCTCACAATCGAACTGCACAAACTTTGGAAAGCATACATTATTCATTTTAAAAGCTTTAAATCATATTATTAAAAGTATATTTGTAAAGAAATGTTTGTTTGCAACTGTCCTTTTGTTTAAAAGTGAGAGGAGCTCAAATCGTGTGTTTATGGTTTGTTGGACTAAACTGAAATTCATATACATGTCATTTGCTATGTTTTCTTTGACTCAGCTCAGTCCTTAAGTTTCACTTTGCAGCCTGCTTGGACATATTAAGTCGTGGATGCTCCGCACACAGAGAGACACACACAGTGCACTAAGCCAGACTTAGTGGCCCATCTGTCTGCTAAATACCATTACTGAGAGGTAATTTAACAGTCAAGGTCTTTAGGCCTTAAGCTGTTAATGCTTCAGCTGAGGCCCAAAGTGCTCTGAAAGAACACACGCCTGACCCCAGTATGTCTCTGAAATACAGTAACAAACTGTATAGGGGATTAGCTATGGTAGCAAACAGAACAAGCATCCATATGAAGGGAAACATAATCCCGTCAATGAGACGTCGACTGCTCAGAATAAATGCTGCAGTGTTTTCTCTTTCCAAAGCTCCGAGCTGCACTGTTTTCTTTGGAGATGCTAACTTCTCATAGAGTTTGTGATGCACACACTTCACAGCTTCAGTGGGGGCTGATACTTTCTTCTTTCATTCCATAACACATGCATGTGAGTTGTAACTGCACTCCATCAGTTACTGACCTGTGAAAACACTGTTAGGTTTCTCAACCGTGAACTGGTGAAACACCAAGAATATTTCTGGCTGGATGCACATCAATGAAAAATGCTAAACAAAGCTCTTGTGGGCTCATTTCCTCGAGAAACGCAGCAAAGTCAAATGTGATGTGTGTAATGCTCTTCGGTTTAGTAGCAGTACTTGCACTGTACTTCATCACATTTAAAACAAACACCCAGGAGATGATTCGCTGTTAGCAGGGAGGAGAAAGTGTAATGCATGCCGGTCTGAGGCCAGTCGTGCTTCCAATCAGTGCAGTAGAAGACAAAGTATTCAAAGAGCTAGTTCAGACTGAGAAAGTGGCAACCTCCTGTGAGGTGAAGCCAACACAGAAGTGCCAAAAACTGCAGTTCCTCAAACGTCCACTTGAGGCTGGCTCCAGAAGTGAGTCAGTCAGCCTGGTACAAAAAACAGTTTTGGTCTCTATAGCTAATTTCCCCGTTCATGACAACTGTACTGAGGGTGAATTTATATACAACTCACCTGTTCAAATCATATTAAGACTTAAAGTTATGCAGGATTAAGAGCATGGCAGCTTTGATTGACAGGCAGCACAGATAGGACTGCCAAGATGGAGACGAGACGACCAGCACCACCACACTGAGCTTCACAACAGCTCTCCAAAAACCTGTGGGTGATGTCACAGAGACCATGTCCATGTTTTATACAGTGTATGGTCAATTGACAGCTCTCACAAATGAAAAGCTACATCACAACTAACTTCACGTGTCACATGGGAGACATGGGAGATGTAGTCCAGTCTGCTCCTCTGTCCAGGACGCTCATTGAGTCAGTGGAGTTCCAGAGTAAAATAATAATAAAGGCCTCTTTTTTTTTTTTTTTTTACAACATTTTGCACATTTTACTAAAAATAATCAGTTGAAAAACAGTTCTCATTGTACGATTTGTTCGTGGACTTGGTACTAACAGATAAGCAGTACTCACTTGATGTGTTATACCAATACTGCACTATTACTACACTTTAGGGATGTGCAAAATGACTGGATGGATGCATCACTGGTTTTCAAGGTTGGTTTTCTCTACCGGAGAATGCATACACTTTAATTAGAATAAAATCTATAAGTAACACTGGACACCACTCCATTTGAAAATGAAGGTCAATGAGGCTTTGACTTGCAGCTGACTTGCAGCTGCTGTTAAATTACCTGCTGAGAACATCTGATTACATAACTTGTGTGTTTGTTCAGGAACCTACGTGACACAGGTGACTGCAACAGATGCAGATGACCCTACATATGGCAACAGCGCACGCATCGTCTACAGCATCCTTCACGGCCAGCCGTACTTCTCTGTGGACCCCAAGACAGGTGAGAGCACAACTTCCATACAAAACCAGGAGTGCAGAACTCATCGAGTTGTATAAGAGATCTGTGACTTTTGCGTGAACCCACAGCTCACTCCCAGCTGTCTTCACTCCCTCCTGGAAAGCATGAAATTCAACCGGTCATGACACAGCAAGTGGTTCTGAGAGTGAGTTTCTCCTCAGCGCTGCACCTGAATGCTAAAACGAGCACTGAAAAGGGATGTAAAGATTTTCAGTCCTTTAACAGACATCTCAACCGACCAGTAATTCCTCTGAACATGGAGTGTCATGTTTCATTTTCTCCCAAGGGAGCAACACGCCTCAGCATCCACACTCTATAAGCACAGGCTGCATGAAAGATTAAGGCAGCCTGAGGCTATTGCCAGCTATAAACAATATTTTATTTGCGGCCACAAAACCAAAATCATGCAAACTGTCAATAACTAATGTCTAACAAAGCATGAAAAGTAAATGAAGGGAAACAGCACCTGAAAGGAAACAGCACCTACAATATAGGTCTATGATGCAGTCAAAAACTACAGTAATAACTGATAATGTCGCAGTGCAAAAAAACAGGACACTGACAGGACACAGACTGACATGGTGCAGCTGTGAGAAAGTGAAAAATATGAATCTGTAGGCCAACAGGCATGTAAGAGCATGTTAAGTGTTAATAAGTGGGTCTCTACATGAGAGTTGGCAGCCTCTGAGTGAGCAGACGGCGCACAAAGTGTGAATAGCGAGCAACATAAAAAGTCGCACTGAATTGCAACAGTGTTTATGCCAGCAGCTGGTCCTGAAGGCATGAAACAAAGGTGGTTTTACAGGTCAAAACATCAAGCTGGCAGAAGAATGTTAGAAGCCGAAGTTGGGAACTTTACTTTTTAACCTTGGTTCCGTTTCATAATTTGGCAAATCAAAGTTAATCTTAGATTTGTGTGATTAGAGGTGCATCTGATTCTGTATACTAAAGTGATGACACTAACCTTGAACAATGCCATATTGAACTAGCAGTAGCAGTCGGTCAGAGGGTGGCCGTCCACATGTGAAATCTACATAAAACAGTAGACATGTAGGCTTTCAAACATGTCAGCAGGAGCATACTGTAGAAAACCATACAGCTTGGACAACAGCTACATTGAGTTTGAAACTGTTCTGCATTGGTCCGTTCACTTTTCTTTTTGTCTTGATCAAAAGTGTGTGCTATTGGGTAAACCAAGACACATCCCAAATTGTAACTCTCTTCCCACTTCAGCTCATAACTTCAAATGAGCATAGATGAGATGAAACATCACCAAAGGTCAGATTCTGCACCTTACTACCATAGCAATATCCATGCTATCTACCAATCAAGTGACCTAAGTGACAAAAGGTGGTCATGTATCAGGGTATGAAGACTGCACAACAAAGTGGAATGGCATGGGCTTTCATAACCATTTTCTAACTTTCACAGAACAGCAGTTGACTCATTTAAAAAAAAAAAAAGTAATCTGCCATACTGTGGCAAAGCCATCATGTCTGACTTCTTAAGTACATGTGTGTGAGGGTAAGTAAGGTTAAGCTCTTTTTTGTCTGATTAGCTGCTCAGAGCACCGCTGTGCACCACTTCATCAAGCCAAGAAATCTTTGCTCTAATTGACACGTCCTTCAACTGGTCTCAGAAACCCTAAGGACACCTTTCAGTCATCTGTCCTGGTGTGCTGTGATTGTCCTTGCCTGGATTTTTGAACTCCATGCTGGCTACGTCCTGATCAAATGCTGATAAGAGAGACACAGGGCACTTAGTGTTTTGAGAAATGAAAGAGGATTTCAACAGGCAAAGTAATATGCTGGCCTAAAGGAAGGTCAGATCCATAATTGACTTATATCTCTCTAAATATCATAATGAGGACCCTTTCCATCCTCCAGGAGTGATCAGGACAGCTCTAGCCAACATGGACCGTGAAGTGAAAGGGGAGTACCAGGTTCTTCTCCAGGCCAAGGACATGGGAGGTCAACTGGGGGGACTAGCCTCCACCACCACTATCAACATCACCCTCAGTGACGTCAATGACAATCCACCGCGCTTTGCTAAGAGTAAGAAAGTCTCAACACAACAATGATGTCTGATTAGTTGATTGTTTGATTTGTTGATTGTTTGAATGGATGAAAGAGTCATTGATTGGTCTGTCTGTTAAAATGGAGGAATAAAATGAGTCTTTCATCAATTGCACTTACTTATTTTTCACTCCTTTTCCCTTTCCTCTCCCGTTCCTTCAGGTATTTTCCATCTGCGGGTGCCGGAGTCGGCGTTAGTTGGCTCAGCTGTGGGTCGGATTCGAGCCCATGATCTGGATGCTGGCAGTAATGCAGAGGTGGATTATGCCATTGTTCCAGGAGATGAGGGCAACATGTTTGACATAATCTCTGATGGCCAAACTCAGGAGGGAGTTGTAGTCTTAAAAAAGGTACAGTCACTCATTATTAAGTGCACAGTAGCTGCTTTTGACACATACAAGTCGTGTCATGTGAAAAGTACATACAGTAGACTGCCTTGAACCAGCTTCATCTGCATTATGGTCCAATGGGTTATCTATCCTAAGAATGTGCCCAGGTCTTAAATAATAGCTGGGAGTGTGGCTGGTTTGAATCAGTAAGGTTCATGGCAGCCAACATGGGGGAAATGGAATCTGTACCATAATGTATCAGCACATTCTCACTCCATACTCATCAAATACTGCATCTCAGTCAGTGCCCCTACACAAATATGACACCGTAGGCGCCCCTCTAGCATCAATTATGGATGCACAGGGCTCCATGGTTATGTTAGTAATAATAAATATGCAAATTGGCAGAAAAACTATTTTAGGAAAAGATCATTTTACGTTATGCACCTGACATAATTTCATATAGTTAATATAACATATGAAACAATGAAAATAAAAGTGCAGTAGAAACTAGTGAATGAACCCATTTGTGATCTCTACATGAGCAGAAACATTTTAAAATCCATTCTATGAATAGCTGGAGGCCAGTTTAAAGATTTATGAATGAGAGTAATATGTTCTCTCGGTTCTTTTTGGGCAGACGAGACAACAGAGTGATATAGTCAGCCCTGCAGGAAATGAAGGCATCAGTGAGTTTCTCTAAATCCTGTCTGGTTGCATTTCATTGTCCAAAGACAGCACTAAGATCAAGCACAACCAAAACGGATGTGTGTCTGAATTGGTGCAGTTTCAGTGTTGTGGTGGTTTGACACCAGATTAAAATAGGTTCACTAGAACATTTGCATTTAAAAAGTTGAATCGAATCAAAACAAGATTAATGATAGGTCTTTAATTATTCAATATTGAAGGATATTTTCATTAGATTGGTACAACTGTTCAGTGATTTAAAAAACAAACACCTGATCGTAGTGAGCCATTGGCAGTTTTCATTTCCATGCCTTAGCAACTGAAAAGCTGGTTGGCAGGGCGTTGAAACAGCAGGTGAATGAATTAAGATTTCTATCCTCTGGAGTTTAAGCATTAAAGAGAATTTATCTGAAGTGGGCTTGTACTGTATGAGTTTATCCATAGTCAGCGTACAGACAATTTAATTCAATTTAGTTTCTATAGTGCCAAATCATACTACAAGATATCTCATGATATGTATAGAGACCATACTCTATATAATATTATTTACAGAGACCCAACAATCCCCAGCATGAGCAAGCACTTGGTGACAGTAGCAAGGAAAAACCTTCTTTAAGAGGCAGAAATCTAGAGCAGAACCCGCCTCATGGTGGACGGACATCTGCCGTGACAAGAGCCGTGATCTCCCACGAAGAGAGGGAGAGGAGAGAGAGCAGCAGCAGCAATAATAATGATGAACTATAACTGTAATATTTCATTTAAATATGAATAATGTTAGTAATAATGAGAATAGTATATTTGTAGTGGACATCATCAGGACCACAGCATCAAGTTCAACCAATCCCCGATTTCAGTGTAGCCAGGGTCCATGACAACCTGGAAAAACTCCAGGGAAGAAGCTAAGTTAGTAACATATGGGACATGTGTGTGTACAGATGGAGACAGAGAGAAGAAAAGAAGAGCTCAGTGCATCATGGGAAGTCCCCCGGCAGTCTAGGCCTATAGCAGCAGAACTAAAGGATGGATATAGATGGATATGGAAATAAAGCACAGGATTCCTCTGCAGTTTTGTCTTTGGGATTGTCAATGTGAAAATCTCCAGTTATGACAAGATATTTAAGTGTGTTGAGATAACAGAAATCAGCTCAGTGAGGTTGTAGAGAAGACTACAGAATTTGTAGAGAGAGCTTGGAGGTCTATAAATTGTTAACAGCAGGATCTTTGCCAGTACAAAGATATTCAGAGGAGGTTAGATCACTACATGATAACTGCTTACAATAAAATGAGTCTTTGAATATATTGGAAACATCAATAACTCCCCTGTCAGGTCAAGAAACATAAAATGAAGCTTGTTCGAAAAAGATTTGATCACAATTTGTTTTTTAACAGTAACACACTTGTCTTCTAAACACAAATACAGTTTCATTCCCTTCTGAACTGCATCAATGAAAAACGCTTTTTTTTTATTTTATTAAAATGTGTGCAGGTAGAGTTGAGTTTTATTGACAGTGGCTTTGCTGGAGTGAAGAACTGGTAAAGTAGAACGGACTTAGTGGATGGAAGAGTACTTTTAGAGTATGACATGACTGATGTTGTGTGATAATGCTGTCATTAATCAACATGGAGCAAGTGTTTAGTGATTGATGCAGTCAACATTAAAAGCAAACAGCATCCACTGAAAATTTAAACATGAAGGAAATTGATAATGGAAAACAGGGAGCCTTATGGAAAATAAATGAGCTTTCAAATGAAGCTTTCAAAGGCCTGGTTTATTTACAGCATATTGTAGACTTACATGTTTAAGCATAAAGACAACACAGAAGCACGGATACTTTACTGCTCTACCTTGATAAATATGTCACCAACTACCTACATATCTATAGTTTAAAGCAGCGTTACAGAGGACGTGGAGTTGATAACTGTCTCTGACAATTACAGTGAGTCAGTGTGGCATCAAAATCATATTATTGTTATTTTATGTTAGAAAAGTTACACAAGGATGATTCTGACTGAGAAATAATTGTGTGGAAATAAATTTCAAATAGGAAACATGTAAAAACTAACTGTAATATCTCATAAAATATTAGGTAGTTAGGTTCAAGTGGCAAATTTTGCAAACTCCAGCATCTCTGCCAGTGATGTGCTGTCAGTGACTGTCAGTGAGGGGGAGGAATGTGCTGATCTGGCTGTGATCCCAATCATTCTGCCTTAACCTTTCACTGAACCACACTATTAGACCAGATAATGCCTCACACACAAAACAGGCTTCATTTTGCAGTGTCAGCCTTCAGATTCCCCTGATGATCTGTGGTGTCTGTGTACTGGAAGAACGGGGAAGGTGAAAGAAAAAAGGCAGGAGTGTGTGTGTGTGTGTGTGTGTGTGTGTGTGTGTGTGTCTGTATTGTTCAGTTTTTTGTTGCGGTAGATAACGATTCTACCCTATTCTATGTTGTATTTTTGGTCAGGCATAAACTCGACCATATGGAACCTGATCCTGGTTGGACCACAGCAGCTCGTTTCATTGATTTTCACTCCTCACAAAGGTTTTAAGATTTCAGAGTAAAGCTCCTCCAAAAGAAGTCGTTTGAGGACTTCAGATACTTAAACTGTTAGACACTTTGTCTACAGGGATACCACGTCATATGACACACACACACACAGAAACACACACTCTGGTCACATCACATCAAGAAGTTAAACATCAGAGGGCTGCCGAGGCTTTTATTTCAGAGCGTCCTCTAAATCAGAACAGACACGACAGCTACTTCCAGAGCAGGGAACTTTGCCGGCTACGCCTCCTTTTTTTTAGAGATGAGATAAGCCATGAATCCACGGCTGTTAGTGCCGACATTCTGCCCCTGCGGGTTGGTTTAAAACAGGCAGCTGTCAAGCATTAAGAACAAGTTGACTCACTATGACCAAGCATTTAACCAAAATGTGTCTTCATTTAAAACATTGTCGATGCACAAGTTGATGAATTGACGATAAGGAATTATTTATCGTTTTGGCATGTCTACTAGAGATGAAGTTTAGCTATAAGCACATAAATAAATGTGATGTATCAAATGGCAGAGTGAAAGGTTCTGATTTACAGTTAGCACCTGAATCTGCAGCTCCCCTCATCTTTACAGCTTCATATTAACTTTCAACTCACTGTGCAGCTGTCCGTTCTGTGAGTTCACTGTTTTTAATCATTTTAAATGCTCTCAGGGGGTTCAGCTGTTTGCAGAGAAGAAGTTATGAAAATCAGTGTTATCCCAATTTGTAAAAAACAGCAGCCCGGTCAAAAAAAGAAAAGAAAAGAAAAAACCTCTAGTGTCAGTTTCACAGGGCTGTGTGGTCAAGCTCACTCCATAAATCAGAAAGTTAAACCAGACATCAGTCATAAAAAATAATAATTTTCAGCAGTTTCTAAGGATAAAATGTTCTATAAATCAGACTATGAATGATATATGAACAGACCGCTCTGTAAAAATCGCCCACCAAAATATATAAAAATATTAATAAAAAAAAACAGCAATCACAATAAAACTTCCAAAGTTGATAACTGACATTAAGACAGTATTGTTTGCATTACATTGTTTTAAATAAATATGCAAATGAGATATCGTATTATCTATAAATAGACACAATGTAGTGAAATAAACTAAAATAAAATCAGTCATTCATTCTTAAAGACAAGAATATTTCTACAATAACAGCAGAAATAAATGTATTAAATATTATGATATTCATGATGTGATTTTTAATAGAGAGTGCAATTCCAAGCAGAGGTTAAGCATGATATTTAAATTAAATATTGATATCATAGTAATAATACACAATTAATTTTTCATTTTTTTCTGTTCTTGCCTCGTGGTTCACACACACTGTTGTTATTGTGAATTATTTGCACACTGGAGGGTAAACGATGCACTATGTTTACACATTACATCATTTCATGTAGATTCCATTAGACAGGTCTGTTTGTGTTCAGTCAGGAAGTTAAACCTCAGAGAAAGAAAGGAGACGCTATTGGTAAAAGACAAAAGAGGCCCAGCATACAGGTAGAGCAGACCTCTGAGGAGAAACCTGATGCATTTTCCCCTCAGGATACATTATAGAAAAGGAAAATGACAATTCAACAATTCTGGGTTACAGAATGAGGACATGGAGCTTTTTCATGTGCACTGAACTCCTGAGGAACTCGTTCAAAAGGAAAATCTTAGTCACTTTTGAAAGAGATTCCGTGAGCGCTGAGGCTGCTAAGGTTAACACGCTGGATGTGTGATGTGGGAATATATGTAACCATTGTTTTGTCAGTCTTCTAAGTTTTAAGAATAGTTGTCTCTTATTTAACTGAACTTGTAAATCATTAAGTCACAGAACAGAGGATCAAATCATGGGTCTTCAGTCCTGAAGAGTTTTCATGACTGAAGCTTTTATTTTATGATGCCTTCTGATGTCTCTGATATGATTGAAGCAGCCCATTTAATACTTAATATGTAGTCCTACATATTACAACAGTACTCCAGTTTTCAGAACCACCAAACCCACTTTCATTTTCCATAATCCTGGAAGGCATTTGAGATGACAACATTAGGCCATTTCTTCTAGCCTAATATCATAGAAATGATACATTTCCCCTAAAACACAGCTTTTTTCATTGCTGGAGAAAGCACATTTCCATTACATAAGTATTATTCCAGACACAGCATAATTTCTTTATAGACATTTTTGCTTTCAAAGATGTGTTTAACATAGTCCAGCATCAGATCTAGTGGCACTTCACTGCAAATCACTGAACTGTAGTCCCAGCAAATACCCTGCTTTGGAAAATGGTCCTCCACCAGTATGAGTATCATAAAGTAAAGTATTAAATCATCATCATCAATCATAATTTAGTTCATAAAAAATCTTTTCAGAGCTCTCTGTTTCATATCAGTGTAAGTTTTTAGTTTGTACAATGAGACAAAATAACAAAATTTCAGTAAATACTTGTAATAAACTAGAATTTCATAAAAAAAATATATATTTACTAAAACTTTATTTATATAGCACTTAAAAAAAGGCAGGATAAGACCCTGAAAAGTATTATCCTGCCTTTAAAAAAAAAAAAAAAAGTAGCCTTATCTCCTTGGGCAGGTCATTCCAGAGTTGAGGGCTCTGATCAAAAATGTGTAATCACCTCTATCTTTAGCCTCGACCCCGGAACAACCAGAAGTGATCCTCCTGAGGATCTAGGCTGCGAGCTGGCTCGTACAGGGTTAGCATGCTAGCAATATATTTCGGGGCCAGACCCGTACAGGCTTTAAAAGTGTCAGTACAATCTAAAAATCAATCCTAAAAATCATGAAGTTGATGGAGGAGAGCTAAAACTGGTGAAATGTGATGTCATCTGTTAAAACCGGTTAGAAAAATAAACTAAACATATTTGAACAACTGAAAATGAATTTTATACATCAGTTGATAAGATGACCTGTGTTATAATATGTCAAGATTTAAGGATTGTCATTAATAAGGATTAAAGTCACACTTAAAGCCAATGGACACACAAATTCTCAACAGACTTCTGTGTAACCCTAAATGACACAGTCAGAAGTCGAATATATATTTACTGTATACCAACAACAACTTATGGTCTCAAATACATAAAAAAAAAAAAAAAAAAAATATATATATATATATTATATATATATATATAATATATTATTATATATATATATAATATATCGTGCTGTCAAATTAACGCGTTAATTTAGTCGATTATTTTAAGAATTAACGCGTTAAAAAAATTAACGCAATTAACGCGGTTTTTGTTTACTTCCGGTGGCGGCCGCCATTTTGGATGTGGCAAAGTAGAGCTTTGTTTCCAGATATTAGTGTGTGTGTGAATGGGTGTATAGAGGCATTAACTTAAAGCCCTCACGGGACTGCGCCCTGGGCGGTCGCCCACATTGCCCCAGCTAAAACCGGCCCTGCTTGTTTTAGTTTCGGGCAGATCTGCCACATCCAATATGGCGGACACGTTAACGTATGCGCCAACGAACACCAACCTGCTCAATGAGGCGTCTGTGTCTATATAGTCTCATGATCTATCCTAACTAAAGGGAGTCTGTGTATATATGTCTATGATCTATCCTAACTAAAGGAGAGTCTATGTTATATGTTATATGATCTATCCAACTAAAGGAGAGTCTATGTATTATGTCTATATCTATCCTAACTAAAGGAGAGTCTGTGTATATTGTCTATGATCTATCCTAACTAAAGGAGAGTATGTGCATATTGTCTATGATCTTTCCTAACTAAGGAGAGTCTGTGCATATATTGTCTATGTCTATCCTAACTAAAGGAGAGTCTGTGTGTAAAGATGGATAAGCGGACTTTTGGGGGAACATTTCATTTTAAAAGTTGCCCGACGGCTCGTTGGACAAAAACAAGGCAATTTGCAAGTTTGCAAAGCTGAATTTAAATTCCCCAGAAGGCTTTAACATATCACCTCAAAGCAAAACACCCAGTCTACACTACAGGATGTGGTACTCGTCAGTATATTTCCTCATTCTGGCTTTTTTCTGTTTGCACCTGTGCATATGTGCACCTTAAGCCAATAACATAATGAATTTCATATACTTTTCTGAGTTTATTCTACATTAATTAAAACACACACACACACACATATATATATATATATATGAATGAACTTTTGACAAGGCTTTCAGCTCTAAGGAGCATTTTAGCCTCTTTCACTTCATTGTTTTGGTCCAAAACTTGACTTTTGTGTTTAGTGAACATAGAAGTGTTTATTAAGTAAAGAGTCAAATATTTCTCGAAGGACTTGGTAAACACCAAACTAGAACTAAAAGGAGAGTCAGTATTGGACTTGGATTCATTAGGTGGACAGAAACACAACACGGAATAATCCTTGAAATGTAGTTACTGTTGGCTTGTACTCAGATCAATGGCATTCTAGCACCCTCTACATCCTGCATATTATTTCATTGTTCATTTTTTCCTAGCAGTGCGGGAAAATTATTAAACTGCTTTAAACCACTTTGTGGATAATGAGCATTGTTATTGTTGGCTGCAGTAAAATATATCATAAAGTCTGTTTTTTTTTTTAAATGCACTCCCAACTTATTGAACCTTTAATAATTTATGTTACTATGATAAACTGCTGCAAACACAAACAAAAAATGCTCCCTTAATATCCAGTAAAGTTTTAAACCAATCAAAAACATGACACCGCAACCTCCACCCGGCCACCACTTAGACTGACACACATCCAACTGAGAAGGTGAGTAAACAACAGAGCGTTGGTTTTAGATATATAAAATGTGTAGTTACAGTAATTGCGGTCTGGATTTGATTCATACAGAAGTTATCTCTTTACATATAGAAACATATAGATGTATAATATTTACAGAGACCTAACAATTTCCACCATGGGCAAGTACTTGGTGACAGTGATCATTCTAAATAAGAGATATCAGGTATAAATGTTCGGAAATCTTTTGTTTTTGTATTTTAGAACCTTTGAAGCTTCAGAAAACATCAAGAACACATTTACATCATAAAAATCCAAATGTTCTTTCGGAGCTTCTTGGCGGTGCCGTGTTCATGCAGGTGTGAGACACCGTTACCTAGAAGTAAAGCTTGGTATCTGAGGATTAATGAAGTCCGACTGTGACTTTAAGCAAAGTGAGGATTCTGGCCTCCAGCCAGAAACTGAGCTACAGAAGCCAGCAGCTATAAAGCTAGCTCAGGTTTCAGGAGGCAGTCAACGAACACAGCAAATCTATAAATAAAACAGCAAAGCAAGGGTTTAGCTTTATTTAAATGTCTAGCTTTGCTCTTTTCTTTTCTGGCTTAATGTTACTGTCCCTATTCATTGTTATTAAGTAGACTTTTCTGTGGCTGCTAGCCCCAGCAGCTGATTGATGATCAACATGATATGCATACAGGGCTCTACATCACTGAAAAGATGCAATAACAGAAACCTTCCCATTCATTTTGATGTTAAAAGTAGCACACTGCAGCTCTATCAGACACTAATCTCTGGCCAACTTCATCTCATCTCTCCAAACCTTTCCTCTACTGTTCCTTTCCACCGTATGTGGCAAGATGCCAATCAGTTAAATCCTCCCTGGCTCTCTTGCTGCCAGTCAGCCCTCTTCCCTTTCCCCTCACTTAACCTTACAAGTCTATATGTCAGCCAAGTGAAACACAGAGTGAATTTTATTGATCCAGGAGACATTTTAACTCTCCCCGTTTTGGTCATGTCACAGGTCTGTGCCAGACAAATTCAGGTCGGTCAGGAGACACCTAATTTCACTCTAGTGCATCTATTTCAAACTTTATAGGAGAAAGGTTTTTACCTGTCCTTTCTGTCTGTCTTCCACTACCATTATGTTACATTGTTCTGCTCTGTGTTAGGCAGTCAATGAGGATTTGCTTCCTGTAATGAGTTCAGCGCGAAAAACACTGGACACAATGAAAGATTAGAAATGAGAAATGGACTGCACGGCCCAATTCCATTGTCCACACTCATGGACTTAGAGACTTTGAGGTGCGTGTTGCTGGTAAGTCTGTGAGGGCTTAAGGCTGTTTCACTGTCAAACCGTCTAGTACACGAGGCCGCTCGCAGACTCTGAGTGCGCACACATTGTAAGTCCACATTTGTGTAGGATTTGCCTGAGGGAATAACCCACAATCCATAGCACTGTAATGTTAAAGGGAGGGTTCTTGTTACGAGAATTTTTAAGGAAGAACCCTTAAATAAAGAGGACTGGATTCAAAGTATCAAAGTTTAAGATGAATTTAATGTTCTTGTACAAGAAGGAGCGTTTAACAATGCAACACACAAAAGGGGTTACAGAGAAAAGGCTCTCTGAGGAGCTCTGTCAGTTGGTTCTTATACAATTTTCTCAAAATGGGCTGTCTCGGACATCTTCCCACTAACGATTTCCTTTTTTGGTTTTCCGCTTAGTAATGAACATTATGTTTCTTGTCCAAAATGACACTTCCCCTAACCGGTCTCTCTTGTCCTTAAACTATTTTTTAATCATCTCTCTCTACCAGCCTCAGTAAACACCTGCCAGATAAGGGGAGTGGACGAGATATGCAAAAGACAGAAAACACACACACTCTCTATAAGAGTTAAAACATCTGCACCCCAGTATACTCCTAATTTTTATAAGAGTTCTGGTAATTTGAAGTAGGGTATTGCATACAGTAGGCCCCAGTTTGCAAAAGCAGACAGGGATCAGAACGGCTGACTGATTCTGGTGAAACTGGATCATATTTTATAGAGAAAATGTTTCCTGGTTTTCCCTCTGATGTCCTCCGGCTGCTCCGCCTCAACTCTCTGTGATTTACAGAGTTTATGATGGACAGTGAAGTAAACTGCTGCGTGAGTTCAGAGCATAGGGGGAGTGTTAGTGTTTGTACCACAGGCGTTTTGCACCACCGGGAAGAACAGGAAGTTTCCATGCATGGGGTGCATGCGAATGCTGGTAGGAAGTGAAGCTGGTGTCGTGCCAGATCTGGAGCTGGGCAAGTAGGCAATGTAACCAGGCTCAGCACCCAGTATGGACATAATTACAGTGGCAGATAGAACAAAGGAACGTTGATGGCAAGAGGCTAAGACAGAAAAAATAGTGACCAAGCAGACAAGAGTAAATCATGGACTGACTTTTAGTGGATGGTGAGAGCTTGGTGAAATCAAAGGCTGAAAGACAGACGCCGAGCTGGGCTGACTGCTGCTGGACTAGTCAGTAATATTAGCTGCTGCTGTGTCTGCTGTTGGTGACCTGGTTGATGACTGGCTGTTTTTGATCAGAAGTAATGTAATCAGAACAAATACTTGAGTACAGCTGAACATATTTACCACAGTGGGTTTACACTCCTGGCCATGAGTAAAGTAAAAACACAAACAATTAAAATTAAGATTAAATTATATGTAAAATGCCAAGGTAATGTGATATGTTGCAGAGTGCTGTCCCATTTCTATTTATGCCAGTTCAGGCCTCTACCTCAACTAAGTCTGTGAGGGTTCAGGTCTTGGGTCCTAGGGACTCATTGCTATTGGTTCCATGTTGCTAGCTTCAAGTGAAGTGGGGGGTGTTTGTCCTTCTGTGCTTGGCAAAGGCAAACTGTAAATGTCAGGTACCCCCCAAATACTGAGGAGTGTAAGAAATCTTTTAAATACAGTTGACTTTAAGTATATCTCAGCGTTTATTAATTTCTGTGAAAAAAAAAACTCACTGAAAGAGTTGTTTTTTAAAATGTAATTATTATTAGGAAGATGAGGATAAGAGCACAGTGAAGACCTGAACACAAACTATACACAGAGCTTCTCTATCTGCTAAACAGCCTCATCCTGCATAAAAAGAGTATGTGGTAAAAAAAACAACCAATGAGCTCAGAGAACAATGAGAAGTAAATAAGCATTTGTAGATGTATGTACTACCTTCTGCTGAAATGCCTTATGCAAAAATGTGAAATTAGCTAAAAATCAGTAGAATAGTGACAAAGATTAAAGTTTGAATGAAGCCTGTAGCTGAAAGTATGTAGAAGTAGTGAAAGTTGCTAACGATTTGAAGGCTGTTGCATTGATTTCTAAAGTAAAATTTAAATGTGGAAAAAAGTTAAACATTTTAAAAAGTATGAATGAGTAAAATTATAGCCATCAAGATCTAAATGAGCTGAAGTTGTGATATTTGAATTGTTTCTGTAAGACAAAGTATGTAGGACTAGTTAGGTGTCAGTGCAAGAATAATAAAGAAGAAGAAAGACTAAGAACAATAGTGCGGATGCCGGTTCTGCATCCATATGAATATTTTATAAAAGTAGTATAAAACGTTTCTAAATATCAGGATCTGTTTTAAATGTATCCAAATGCAGTTATTGTATTGACTTTATATTGTGTTCACTATAATATCATTTTGCAGTTGAGTTGTTCTTTACTGTTATGCATTGGATATAATATGAAATCCATGAAATATGACAGATTACTGACAGAAAAGGGTTTCCTGAAGAAAAATGAATTAATCTGAGGAGCTCATTTTACATTTTACATGGTCTGACTGTAAGATTACATGTGACGAACTGAAACATTTAATAACTCTTCTAGGTGTAAAAAAACAGAAAAAAACAATACTTTGTGACATTATTCTTAATTTATGTCAAAAACTTATTCCACACACGTATGGGCTTGGCACAGACATGAGGAGCCAAACATCCTTGCACCCACTTGCTAGCCTTCCCTTTCACATGAACTATCCATATAGATTGACAGGGAGTTGTTTGTGAGAAACGACAATATGTTTCTTTCCCACAAGGTCGCTCGCTCTTGAATTGATGAAAGTCATATGTGTTTGTGTAGGCTGGAGATTATGTGCTTGTCAGTCAGCTCAAACCCTCCCTGTTAGCATTCCTCTCAATACTACAGCTGGATATTTGTCTTCAAGTGAAGTCCTCCACTTAAAGTAGGTAGAAGCAAATGGTGAAGCAAGCGCATCCACGTGCTCTCATTTCTGACACACGGTGCAGAGCAATAATGGAGCTCGGGAATGTGAATTGTCTTCAACATCATGAGAAAAACTGAGTTTGATGTATGCGCCTCGGTACAGTTTGCGACCACATTTCCATATCAAAGTGGCTGTCTCCTGTATCTCTCTCCTGTGCATTCACAAACAGATAAGCACAGGGAAGAATGAAAATTGACCCTCCTCTGTGTCCAAATCAATCAGCGAGTGTTGCTTTCATCAGTGATTGGACATCAATAACCAAATCTGCTGCCCTTTGAAGTCTCTGCTGTGAGGAGTTAAGACATCGCTATGCTAGAATGAGGCATGTTGTCCTGGCATCATGCATGAATACAGTAATGAAAATATTTAACTGTGTGTGAATGTCTGGTGTGTATCCTTGGCTGAGTGCTGGTGGTGATGTAGAGGTCAGCCACAGTTGCACGTGTTCAGCATTAAAGGCCATCAACATCTCAAGAATTCTTTAACAAAAATCCATACAACACTTTCCATTTGTAGCCACACACATCTGACAGAAATTCAAATCACAGTTTCCTATTTTCTTCCTATTTGCATAACCAAAGAATTTCTGTCAGAAACCGTCTCAGGGAAGCTCATCTGCATGCTCGTCGTCCTCATCGGGGTCTCGACCTGACTCCAGTTCGTCGTCGTAACTGACTTGAGTGGGCAAATGCTCACATTCAGTGGTGTTTGACACGTTGGAGAGGTGTTCTCTATACGGATGAATCCCGGTTTTCACTGTTCAGGGTAGACAGCATGTGTGGTGTCGTGCGGGTTTGGTTTTCTGATGTCAATGTTGTGGATTGAGTGGCCCATGGTGGCGGTGGGGTTATGGTATGGCCAGGCGTATGTTATGGACAACGAACACAGGTGCATTTTATTGATGGCATTGTGAATGCACAGAGATACCGTGATGAGATCCTGAGGCCCATTGTTGTGCCATTTATCCCCGACCATCACTTCATGTTGCAGCATGATAATGCACGGCCCCATGTTGCAAGGATCTGTGCACAATTCCTGGAAGCTGAAAACATCACAGTTCTTGCATGGCCAGCATACTCACTGGACATGTCACCCACTGAGCATGTTTGGGATGCTGGATCGGCGTATACAACAGCGTGTTCCAGTTCCTGCCAATATCCAATAACTACACACAGCCAGTGAAGAGGAGTGGACCAACATTCCACAGGTCACAATCAACAACCTGATCTGAACCTGAACTCTACGCAAAGGAGATGTGTTGCACTGCGTGAGGCAAATGGTGGTCACACTAGATACTGACTGGTTTTCTGACCCCCCCAGACTCCACCAATAAAACAAAACTACACGTTTCAGAGTGGCCTTTTACTGTGGCCAGCCTAAGGCACAACTGTGCAATATTCATGCTGTCTAATCAGCATCTTCATATGCCACACCTGTGAGGTGGGATAGATTATCTCGGCAAAGGAGAAGTGCTCACTATCACAGATTTACACAGAGTTGTGAACAATGAGAGAAATGGTTATTTTGTGTATATAGAAAATGTTTTAGATCTTTGAGTTCATCTCATGAAAAATGAGAGCAAAAACAAAAGTGTTGCACTTATATTTTTGTTCAGTGTATGTTGGAAAATAGTTGCTGAAAACATGTGAAAAGACTTTGAAAGATATATTACTAAAATGTGGAGTTAGAGGTTCAAACAGTTTTTCACCAGTTTTCAGACCAGGATTTTGTGGGCGGTCCTTAAAGGGTGGCTCGATGACACACTGACACATTCAGTAGACACGCCCCCACAGTCCTGGAGGTGAGAATCATTTTTACCTGATTTTGACACCTAGTTTCATAAACGTGTTGATATTTTTAATCATTCAAATTTGGCTGGGTGGTTAATAACACTGACAAACTCAGAACACATATTTATTTTTACTTTACAATGACTTAAACCTGAGATGTAATAAAAGGAGGTTAAAATGCATTTTTCAGCACATATTTGAAATCAAATTATTTGTGCAGCTCTAATCTCTTCTTATTTCTCTCCATTCCTTTGTTCTTGTCTTTCTGCAGCCTCTTGACTATGAGACCAAGAAGTCATATACCTTCAAGGTCGAGGCATCCAACATACAGCTGGACCCTCGTTTCCTTCACCTTGGGCCCTTCAAGGACTCGGCGACAGTCAAGGTGAATGTCCTGGACATGGATGAGCCTCCTGTCTTCACCAAACCCTCCTACTCTATGGACGTGTATGAGGACACTCCTCCAGGAACCATCATCGGTTCTGTGACAGCTCATGATCTGGATGCCAGCAGCAGCGCAGTCAGGTATCAAGGAACTCATTAATTAGTGTGAAGAATATTAACGGAACCCTTTGGCCACTGTCATAGTATAAAGGATCTTATGGTTTACCTTTATGGTTTCATTTATGAATTTGATTTAGCACTTGGTCCAGTTCTGGAGCCGGTTGCATTGCCAACATGTCAAATAATGCTGCTTGGTCAGTGTCCCTGTTGTCAAGTTATAAGTAATGCAACAGCTGGTTAGACTTTAATAAAAGCTTTGTGTGGTTAACGTGACACTTTGGTTGGGCTTATGCCCAAAGAAGTATTGGGTTAGCAGTGAAGTAAACCCATAATGTCAGTGTTATGGTACTAAAGATCTAACTCAAGACTTTTTGAAGGTCTCGACCACTTGAGATTTTATTTTATGACTGGTCAGAACTACAACTTATTTGTTATTGCCATGGCTTAAAAAAAACAAAAACAAAACACAAATTCTACAATGAAATGCTTACTCAGTTGGCTGGGACCACGCCTCATGCAAAGAGATTTGGCGTGCAGGCTATTGTCTGGTCTTGGTCTTGTCTCAGCCAGCCTCAACACCAAGTCTTGGTCGTAACTTGAGCAATATCCTCTGGTTTCAGTGATGACTTGGTCTTAGTTTAGGTGACCTTGACTACAACACTACCTGATGTAACATCAATATGTTCAGTTATATATCCTACAGAACTTGAGGCGTGATGGTTTACTTTTGGTTTCACACAGGACATGAAAAGCAGTCTCATGGGTGAAAGTCCTGTCTTTGTTTGATCCATCCATCCATGTGATGGTTTCACATATGCAGCCTTTGCCATTAAGCTCCATAGCTTCATAATGGCAGAAATGTTTTTAATAATGGAACAACTACAACTTGGCAACTCCATCTACTGAAGACATTCTGGTGGCACTAAGAGACCAATTCATAAACACTGTTGTTCCATGCAGAAAGTGAAATAGACCTAAAGCTGTACAAACGATGTTGAAATAGCACTGTATTTGTTCCATTAGACGTGTGTGAGGTTTCTGGCCAGTGTGGACAGGTTTTTAGAGAAGTGAGTGCATGATTGAGTTAACGAAGCACGTGATTATTACACAGGAGACCAACCCTGTCTCTTACTACTCATTTCTTTTTCTAATTATGTTCTATAATGAAAAGTCACTTCTGACTGGATTAAGTTCACTGGTAATGTAGTTTATTGTGAAGGAAGAGCTAATTTTATCTACAGCCCTATGGTCCGGGTGGGTGGTTGGCTCACAAAGTGCAGGACTTTAACACTTGAGTTCACACTGACTGTGTATATTTAGTTCATGCCATAAAAGTACTTTGGTTAAAGTCCCCAAGACAGCAAAATAGATGTTCAACAATGACAAAAAGTTCTAAATGGTTGTTGACTCATCCTACACTCAGGGCTGTGTACACATTTTACAACCAACGAATGACTTTCTCTCCAGACACTGTCGAAGCTGAATGCTTCCTGTTTGATACAGTCTGAGTGAGTCTGAGAGCTGCTACAT
This sequence comes from Larimichthys crocea, assembly GCF_000972845.2. Classification (NCBI taxonomy): domain Eukaryota; kingdom Metazoa; phylum Chordata; class Actinopteri; family Sciaenidae; genus Larimichthys; species Larimichthys crocea. The sequence goes on from NC_040012.1 coordinate 152,333, forward strand.
GCATCTATGGCCAGGCCTCACTCATTACTGTACAGATTTATTCAGTGGTTTTGACGTAAGTCGATCAGATGATGTCATTTAGCAAAATCTAGCAACTTTTATGACAGCCAATAGTTACTTTCCTTACTGAGGAGTTGGCAACACTATTCCCTCACTCCTGCCTCGCTCTGCAGGTGGCCTCCCAGTGTCTGCAGCTGCAATTTTAGAATGGTACTCACTTATTTTCTGTAGGATAGCGTCCTGCTATCAGTCTGGAGAAAAACACCAATGGACTCTGGCTGCTGTGCTTCAGCAGTGGTTGGCCCTTGCAGGCACTGCCACAGTGGTTCTTCCAGGGCTCTTTGCTTCTCTCTGTGTTTTTTTCCTCTCTCTGTTTGGCCACTGTTTTAAATTCTCCCAGTGCTCCTGCATACCTGACACTCATCTCCTTGATCACTGCCAATCAGTAAGTCTGTGTGCAGTTCAGGGGTCCTAGGAAAAACAAAGCACTACATGCAAAACACTCAAAATAATTAAAACACAGCAAAGTTAAAAAATCAAGCATGCATTGTTTCATACAAACTGACCCCTTCACACATCAAAAAACATCCATGAATTATTTTTGAAATGGTCCTGTTGAAAATCTCTAATAAACAACGTACTTTTCTTAAAGCTTAGCAGGAACATTAATGTACAACAATTGTGCATTGGAGCTTTAACGAGTTGGCCTGGTTTAAAAGCAAATACACCTGTGATTTGAGTGGGTCATAGCTCTTGGAGTCCTGAACCTGAACCTCCAAACACCAAATGTTGCTCCTTGTGCTTAAAAAACAGCAAAACTCGCACTTTGCTGTTTGTAATGGGTTCTCCTGTGACAAAAAAGTTCTGTTTACTGTACCCCACTGCTGAAGTGAGAGCATTTTTCATATCTGGGTCCTTTGAAGACAGCAGCCAGCCAACCACTGTAGCTTGTATTTCTCTCTCAGGTGGACTCATGTGAGCTGCTCTTATCTCTGCAGGTATTCGTTGGAATGGCACACAGAGTCTGACAGCTGTTTTGATGTTGACACCATTGAGGGAACCATTTCCACTAATGAATACCTGGACAGAGAGACAGCTGTTCAGCACAATATCACTGTGGTGGCAACCAAAGTCAGTAAGTATTCCACATACTGCCCACAGCTGCTCATCCAGAGAGAGACACACACATTTAAAGTTATAATATTTATGATTAAACCACATTGCATTTGGCATTTTTTCAGCAATAGCCATGACACTCTGTAATTGTATAGTTTTTATTGTTAATGGTAATGCAATCCAAAGTGCCACTCAATATTCAATCAGTGCAGAATTTCTGTTTTACTTTTGGAGAGTTTCCTAAATATTAATCGCTATATCAAGCCTACAAACTGGACAAGGACATCACATCACACATCATAACAGTCAGACTGAAGACGTCCAAATTCATCCGTTGCACAAAGCTAGTTCTTGACCATCTCCAGTCAGATGAATCGGTTTACCAAATATCTGCTTCAGATCACTCAGATCTGTTCACTCCAGCAGAATAAATGTTTCTAAAAACAGTTTACAGTGTAACAATACAATGAATTTTCAGTAGCATTAAATCACAGTCACAGAGTCCAGGCCTGTAGCAGAGCTGAGCTGCTGTGGCTTCTTAATGTGGCAGGACTGTGACTGACAATGTCCTCACTGCTGTGTATTCACAACCGGCTGTTGTGCTCTCTCAAAATCCATGACGTTGTTTGCAAACCACAAACTATGAGCCTATTAAATATAATATATCATATTGTGATATGATTTCAACATTTACATCTGGTATTCATTTATTTCCAGTGTCACATTGAGACCTGATCGCTCCTCCATAAGTTCACTCAAAAGATGGTTCACAGTTCAGTTCATAGTCCACAATTTAGATTTTTTTAACCAAGTTCACAGTCCCCAGACCAAAACCCAAAAAGACTTTACATCCATGACTTTCACAAAATACCAGGTTGGTTCAGAACCTTCAACTGCTGGCTTGTGGTCTTATGGTTAAACTGTGAGCTGAATACTTATTTCTGACTAGATGCAGACTGTCCAGGTGTTTTTCTTCTTGACTATAGACTGCATAATAATTCTCTGAAACTTTTCTGAGCCAGCTTACCGCTGTGATTGACTCTTCAGTGGTGTACGAGGTATTAGCTCTGCCAGAAAGTGAAACTTCAGTCTGGCTTTGCTTGTGCTACGTTTCTTCACAATGTGTACTCCTTTTTTTTATGTTAGTGGTTCATATCAAGTGTATGAATTCAATAGTTGGAAACTGATATGTTCAGTTCAACGTTCAGTAAAACATGACCATATTAAATAAACAACACTCTTAGTTAAGTTAACACTGCCTGTATGTGCTGTCATACCTTTTTATTTGTGGAAGACTGCAACTAGTACATATGTATTTCCACCCATGTAGTTGTTGTATGTAAATCGACAATGCAGCTGTATTCACGGTTGTGTGTAAAGTGGCCACAATATGTCCTTTGTTAGGTGGTTTGGTCAGTCAGATCAAATCTGTCAAGCACTATCTGACTGCAATCCTTTACAACACACATCCTACTACAAGGTGTAAAGGGGTAACAGATGTCATTTTTGTTGCTATGGAAACATAGTTATAAGTTAGCCTCGTCTTAGGGCCACTAACTTTTTAGACTTAAAATAAAAATGTAAGAGCAGAATTAAGACCTAAAGCTACAGAGCAGTCTAAAACACCTTTGTGAAACAGGACCTCCAATAGGGGTCAGTCATTCAAAGTAACTACATCATAAGATAAAGATGGATTAACAAACTACCACCAAGAAAATAAAATCAATAACAAACAAAATAATCACCACAAAAAAATCAGGATCGTGTGAGTTTCACCAAACATAATCTAAAACCAGAGTGTTCCAAGACGAAGACACAAGCCCATAACAATGACTTTTAATCACATTTGAGACAGTCTTATACAGATACCATGAATAAACTCACTACAGGTGGTCAAAACCTATAGCAGAGTGCTGAATCACACCAATGAGTTTAATGGATACAGGTTTATCTCACTGCTTTGACACTGTGTCACATGCCTCTATTTATATTCATTGGTTGACATTGCTGTTCTTCCAGGATGGTCACCCCACAGTATGATTTCCCTGCGAGTGCTCCTTCCTGTGGGGAAGGAGACTAAGTCTTTGTTAGAAGTTATAAGTCCAACCTTCAAAGTTTGCACTCACTCTCCTGTCCCAGTATTGGAATATTGAAGTTATTGTATTTTTTATTTCTGCACTTCTGAACTCTTAATCCACTCATTTGGCGTGTATTCACTTCTCAAAGTCTGAGAATTTGCTGTTTCTGTCCTGTGCTGGCTCTCCTTCATCCAGGCGCCTCCTGTAAATGTTAAAGTCTAGTTTTAAGAGTTAACTAACAAGGCAGCTGTGGCTCAGCAGGTAGAATGGGCTGTTGACTAATTACACGGTTGGCAGTATAATGCCTGGCATGGGTGCTGCCATTGATGTGTAATGAGAGGCAAATTGTAGTGATTATGCCGGGCATTTAAGTAGAAGGCATACTGCAGATCATTTACTCTCCTGGTTTCCATTTTTTAATGTACCTTTCTTACTATTTCGGGTGGCCATTACATGTCCATAGATAGATCCATATAGTGCAGCAATCAAGTATCATGCTCTTTAAACTTTTCTTCTGTACTGTCAATGAAAGTGAAGATAGTTTGTTTTGTAAGGGTTTTGTTGATGGCATTTCATAAGAGTACTGAAAACTAACTCTGCTAAAGGCTTTCCATGTGGTATTCTGGCATACAAGTTATGCATGTTGATTACATCGTCAGATGACAAACCTATGCAACGTCTTTGTTGACAAGTGTCAACCAAATCTAAGATATCCAGACACGGGGTTTCCACTTCCACTGCGGTGGAAACTAAATTTAGCAAATCTGAGCAGCTTAAACTCATCCTGTGTGTGTGTGTGTGTGTGTGTGTGTGTGTGTGTGTGTGTGTGTGTGTGTGTGTGTGTGTGTGTGTGTGTGTGCACCATATGATTTCCCCCTGTAAGTTTCTTGAGGAGGCAAAAGGCTGCTGTGTCACAAACCTGCCAAGGCTCCTCATTAGGTAGAGCAACAATATAAATCCTCTGACTCTGTCAACGCCAGTTATAGAGTGAAACGCAAGATTTTGTAAGTGAAACGGTAGGATGATCCAGAGTGATTGGAGAAGATTATCTGACAGGTGTTTGAGATGAGGTTAAAAACACACAAACAGCTGGGCATCATGGAAAAGGTTTGATGAGTATCTGACTCCATCTAGTGGCGAAAACAGAATTTCAAACGCCATCAACAGAACAGAACACAGCAGCAGTTTGGTTTGATAATGTCATGTGATAATGTGCTACTTATTTAATTTAGCTTGGGTGGAGTCTTTACAGTTATGATGTATGGACTAAATACATACCATTTTGCATCCACATGTTATCCATGACATGCCTTAAATTAAAAGTACCAGAAAACCTAATAAGTAGTCCCTGATTTAAGATAGCACATCCTGGTGGCTTCCCAGCTTTCAATTTAATTTATGAATTCTCAATATCAAACTGCTCCTGCACCAAAGCTAGACGTGTATGTTCTTTGAGCTTGTCAATCTGTGAACAAAAGTTGGCTTGGTGTTCAATGCTGCCATTCACTAACAAGGACCACGCCCATACAGATGAAGTTTAAACATGTTTATTACAAGTGACGTTCGGGAAGCATGGGTGATATGCTGCGGGGAGAGTTTAGGGAGGGGCGGTTAGAGGGGTCGAGGGATGGAGGGATGATGGGATGAGGGTCGGAGGATGAGGGATGAAGGGAGGGAGGGAGGAAGGAAGGGAGGGAGTAAGGGATGATGGGAGGAAAGGTGACAGGGATGAAGCGGGAGTGGTCCTGAGGTTGACGGGAGGGATCCTGGAGGGAACCTAGGGGGATGGAGACTCTGAGTGGGGGAACCGTCTCTCTGCGACTCTACGGATTAGAGCCCCTGGTTCCTGTGTGGGAATGGAGACGAGAAAAGGGAAGACAAAGCGAGAAAGAGGGTTTGGGGGGGTGGGATGTTACAGCGGCGTCAAAGAAGGAGTGGACGGAAAAGGAGTGCTTAAGTACATGGAGAACGGAAATTGAACAAGTACGAGGCGTGGCCCTTATTCCCGAACCCAGTTTATAAAAACTCAATTTAAATACACACACTTGGCAACTTTGCCAAACCATCAGTTGCTGCTGAAGTCCAAAAGAAGGGGGCCACATGTGCTACTGGACAGTGTGTTGTGACAGAAAAGTACATGAAGAAAAAGTCAGAGGAGGTCAGTCAGTCAAGACAACATACACAAACACATTGCCATGCTATGCAATGCAACCAATATGCCCATATGAATGTGTGGTTTATTCAGTGATCACAATGCATCAGATACTGAAGAGAGTGATCTTTTCTTAATTAAAAGATTAATAATGCACTGAAGCAGATGCAAATGTGACAGTGTACAAAAACTCAATTACAAGTAAAAGTCCTGCATTTCAAATGGTATGTAGTACATACTGTATGTATTATCAGCAAATGTACTCAAAAGTAGGTAATCTTCTTTGTTTATTTGCTCATCTCAAATATAATTTATTTTTAAAAACCCACTCCCTGTGAATAAACTGTCAAGCTCAACATCTCCTAAAAGTTATTAACTCAAATGCAACATAACACTGTTTAACTGTTTAACACTCCAACAGTCACAGGCATGGGTAAACCTAGCATACACACAGGTCTGACGAAGCAGATTAGCTCTTTTTATTACTGTTAAAATCTTAATTAAGTAATACTGAAGGATGTTTTCTTCCAAACATCATGAATGTTCATGAATATGTTATATTATCAGGCAATACTTAAAAATAAAACACCTCAGAGGCTTTAATAAAATTACTTTCCACCAAATAAACCAGTTTCATTCAGGATTCTTGATGCTATATAGCTGGTGTTCCACCAGTTTTGAAGGATTCTTGATGCTATATAGCTGGTGTTCCACCAGTTTTGAGTGGAACCATTGAAATCAGGGATGCAATGCACAACTATCTGCAGAATATGTAACCCCCCCCCCCCCTGAGTTTGCAATGCTTTGAACGGATCAAAATTAGGTGCACAATTTAGCACAGTGCTGGTTCCATGTTGGAAAGCCATTTTCTGCTGAGATGGATTAGCACATTATGCTGTGTCACTGTGTTTGCTGGAAGCGTATGCTCACATATGACTTCATGTTGACTTCATTACAGACAACCCTTTGATGTCTACTAAAGTGTCAGTAACGGTCAGTGTCCTGGATGTGAACGAGTTCCCTCCTGAGCTGGCAGTTCCTTCTGATACCTTCGTCTGTGAAAACTCCAGAGTTGGACAGGTAAACTGGACTAACGACTGTAAAGACATAAACAGTGGAATATGCAGTATACTACACAGGTGGTATTATCCCATGTTATAGTCATACACTCTCACATCTCAATCCAAATAAGTCAATCGATCAATTGCTCTATCTGTATTCACAGTAGATGTAACAATATAGTGTTGCATTTAATTGAATGTTGTATCTCCAGATTGGAGGGAAAGGAGAAAGTGACTCTTTAAGTTTCCTTCTTGACCTTCAGCCAAGAGATTTGAACCAGCAGTATTTAATTCACAAGCCACCACTTTCCTCTTGAGGGTTCATTGATTTGGTGTGAAATGCAGATTTTCTCCCTGTTTTCTCCCTGACCAGGTGATCCAGACGGTCAGTGCTGTGGACATGGACCTTCCTCCGGTTGGCCAGAGGTTCTTCTTCAAGTCCCCCAAAGAGCTTCGCAACAGAAACTTCACTGTTCGAGATTTTGGAAGTAAGGATTAAAAGAGAAGAAGAAGATAAAGTGATCACTAATTTTACAGTATAATAACAATGTGTCAAATGAGATATGTGAAATCAATGTGACAATGTGAAATGGGGTCTTATGTAGTGACGTATCAGCTGAATCTCCCCTTGGTTTTATGATGAGTTTCAGATCATTGTAAAGCTGTCCAGCACCTTATCAGTTCTCTTTTAGAGTCTTTTATAGTGTTAAAGGTTTTTATTGGTGACCCACTCTGTTTATATAGGTAAATGTCTGCTGTTTTTGTTGGTTGGTGGACACCTTTTGGATAACTGTAGATGTAAGTTTCATCATATCTCTATGTTCAGAGATTTATGGATACTATGACCACACTATTCAGACTTTTGTCTTGTTCTCTATAGTCATGTTTGATTTAAAATGATGTACAGTTTGAAATTAGTTATTATTGCTGAAACAAAAAGAAAACACTTGCTGCTGTTTAACATTTTCTCTTACATCCATTATGTCGCCTGCTGAATGAACAGTCTGTTGTTTCTGAATGCAGCTGTGGGATGATTTGTTTTTACAAATCTTCCCCTGACATTTCCTGTTTTCCCCTGCAACACCTCGCCAACAAGCATTGTTAAATTTTTGGATGTTTGTACCCACACAGTCAACATCACATTTGATAGAGTCAGACACAGGCCTACAGCCACCAAAGAGAACTGGAGCGTGTGTGTGTGTTTTGTTTTGTTTCTTTTGTACATATCCAAATGTGGACTTGTGTTGTTACCTGCCAAGAGTGGACCTATAGGTCTATTAGTGTTCACACTCGACAGTGCCCCTGGTGGCTGGAGCTCAATACAATATTTTTTTTCACACTGAATGGCTTGCATAATATCCTTACTAATCTGTCAGGATTGACAGAGTACGACTGAACACAATGCTATCGTCACAATAGCATACCAAAAACTTTTGTGACATGTTTGTTGCCTGGATGGTTGTAATAGTTTGAAAGCTTGAATGATACTTTTCCATCGTACATGCATCCACTTGTAGCCTCCCTTTAAAACTAGCTAACTGCTAATACACCACCACCATATGCCTACCACCAGAACGGCCTCCACTTCATGATGGATGCTCCTTGTCTGTTTGTCAGTCATTGTATCCCTGAGAAACAACTTTCGGCAACGCAAACTGCTAAAGGAACTTAGCACTGGCAGTGGATACAGGTATAGTTAGGAGAGTCTTCATGACAGTGTTTATGTTTGTATTGACGTCTGCAGACAATCTCAAAACCTGGCAGATGTCACTAATGGCAGGTGTTTACCTATTTACCTGTGCAAGGCACACTGTGTCCTTCACCTCTGTGGTCAGATGAGCAGTTTCTTTTCCAGTAATGTTGTGGATTTGCAGAAGGTGTGGTAGAACTTTAGGGTTGTGTTCTGGCTGTGCAAGGTAATGAAATGATCATGAATAACTTAAATGAAATGTCTCTATTCCAATTTTGATTTCTTTTCAAAGTGATGAAAAATAGTGATCCACAGTTGGTCAGTGTAGAATGATAATCCACTGTTGGTAATACATGTGAGCACGTATTAAGAACAAGGTACCGTGAAGGCTACATTTCCATCCACACACACACACACACACACACACACACACACACACACACACACACACACACACACACACACACACACACACAAATACACACCTCCATTTTGCTCCAATATAAAATATTCAAGACACTACTACTGTGTGCCACATGATCGCTGCCATGAAGGAAGCAGAAGGGTTTAAATGAACTCCAAGACTGATTAGCAACTTTATGTTGTGAAAATGTGAAATGTTTGCATTGGAACATGGCTGTCAAAGGAAAAATACTGCACATGAATTATTGCAGTAATAAATGAATAATATGTTTGTTTTTGTCAGAAGAGAGAGACACAGGACTTTACTTCACATCTCTGTTCCTTGAAGACATGCAATGTATAGAAAAATAAATATTGCAGCATATCAGTGATACCAAACATGTTTAAATCACTGAAATGGAATGTCACCAAGTTTCCAGATCGACGCAGTCAACTTGTAGAGAGTACGATTTTATCATACTCAATATAAACGACTGCCAAAAGTACAAAGTAAAGCAATTTTCTGTGGCATTTGATTCCCTGAACCTCCAGGTGGTAATGCATTATGTTATTTTATCCATGCTGACAATAGCTACCTTTCATTTGTTTGTGATTAGTCACAGTTTTTTGCTGTTGAGTATTTTAGCTAATTGCTGACATTAATCAAATACGTCTAACCTTTCTCACATTTCTTTCCATAAGCACTTGCTGAGTGCATGTCTTGAAATCTAAATAACTGGTTTAATGCCAGAAAAAAAACCTGTGTTGCTCTACTGGGATGGCATTAGTTTGAAGAGATACGAACAGTAATTCGACATTGAAATAGCGCAGTGGAAAGTAGGTGTGGGGATGCACTGACCTTTAACTCCAACAACCTACTTTTAATTTCTCAGAGACAAAAGAACTTTCTCCTGAAGTAGTCCAACTTACAACTTTTGTCTGTTAGAAATTATGTTCACATATATACTCATCACTTATATATGCAGATCAGATATTTGGTGGAAAACAAATCAACAGAAATGAATCGTGTTGTTCAGTAATATATTCAGGTGTTTAACCTTCCAGACCTTGTAGCGCCCCAGACCACCGGTTCTATATTTTACTAGGCACCATTAAAATTCAATCTGTTCTCATACAAATAAATTGCCAACTACTACGTTACTGTTTTTTGTAAGAAGAGTGTGGGTTGCTCATAATTTCATCACATAATCACCATAGATAAGCATGACTTCACTAGCTCTGACTGCTGAGATAGAGGCTGTTTTTTTTGGGGACAGAAGAAACCTCATGGAGGACTGACCGGGTCACGGTGGCTTTTACTCATATAAATTGGACATTTTTTTCTCATGTAACTGTACTGTTGTTTTTTTCCCTTTCAAATGGGTTGATTGAGCTGAATTACAGCCATTTTCTGAAAGTATGACACAGTCTGTGATTGTGAATGTGTGTAGTTATTTTTACTATTTTGTGGTGAATTGTTGCAAAAATGATCCGCAGGGAAGTTAAATGCTTGATTCATTTTGTTTGACTTTCCCTCATCTGGCTGGGAACTGGATTACGACATGAGGAAAAATGATGTGAACTTTAAAATATGCACTCTTTTTTGGCTGGAATGGGACAAACGATGGTGGCCCATTGAAATCCAGCATGAACTACAGTATGGACAGTGGATTAGTAGCTGCAGCGGTTCACCTCCTGGGCACTGCCCAGGTGCCCTTGAGCAAGGTACCAAACTGCCCCCAGGGCGCCGCTCTGTGTGGCTGTCCATCACTCCACCATTGCTCTCCACATCTGCATGTCTATGAGCCCTTTGTGTGTGTGTGTGTGTGTGTGTGTGTGTGTGTGTGTGTGGTTGTATTTTGGGTAAAATGCATGTAAAAACTGGGTGAAGAAAAGAAGGTTGTAGTCAAACCAACAGTGTCAGTAATGTCAAAAAAACATCAATGACAAAACGTGTGATGCACATAGCCTGTAGTACTTGCAGGTGTGAAGGGTCTGGAATTAATCTGCGTGTGTTTCACCTGAATTGAAGTTCTAGAGTATTTCACAGATCTGAAAGCGGCTGAATTATGCAATATCATCCATGTTTTTATCCAGATTTGCATGGCCTTAATTTGGATCAATGGTATTTCTTTACCTGGACATTTTATGAACTGTGAAAACTAAAAACCCAGGCGAATCTCAGGAATCACTGGGTACAAACGAAGTAAGAACAATTTCAGTGAAACAGTCAGTAATGTTGTCATCCTCTGTTGGTTTCCAGACAACACAGCTGGCATTGTGACTCGACGCTCAGGCTTCCAGCGGCGGCTGCAGGACGCCTATGTTCTCCCTGTCGTGGTGGAAGACAGCGGTTACCCCGCCCAGAGCAGCACGGCCACCCTCACCATCCGAGTGTGTTCCTGCGAGGCGGGAGGCTCGCTGCTAACCTGCTCAGCTGAGGCCGTCTTCCTGCCTGTGGGCCTCAGCACAGGAGCTCTGATGGCTATTCTGCTGTGTGTAGCGCTGCTGATTGGTGAGCTAAACTTTCTTCCTGAACCTACAACATAGAGACAGAGAAACCCAAACACTGTTCATACAGGTTCTGTTGAGAGGCATTAGCATTTCTTTTAGGTCGCTGACTGCAATGGAATAATGAGTTATATATAATTGTGCCAGTTCAATGAATGTTCGTATGCTATGTAATGCAACATAATCATAGTTACATAAATTCAAAAAACAAAAACAGCCAAAACGTATGTTTTAATCTTTTGGGCAAATTTGGTTATAGCCAGTCGGCTGACAAATGTACTGACATGTCTCAACTACGGACCGTGTAAAACATAGATGTAGTCTCAGTGACGTCACCCACAAGTTTCTGAAGAGCCACTGTAAGGCTCAGTGTGGTGGCTCTGGTCACCGCCATCTTGGCGGTCCTTTCTCTGCTGGCTCTTGGCTCAGTCAAAGAGGTGGAGTGTAGGTGCAGCTGAGGTGGGCTGAATGAAGCCTGGTTGATCACAGAGCCACCTGTGATGGCACCCACTGGCCATTCAAAGCTGTCATGGTCTTAATTATGCATAACTTTAAGGCCACATTCACATTCAGGCGCTGCGGTGAAGAAAGCAATTACTAAATTGTGTACGAAGAATCAGTCAGTGAATGGAGCTTTAAATAGTGAAGCACTTTCTGCCCACTAAAATCAGAAGACTTTCTCACACTGCTCATCTGATCTTAAATTAAAGACACCAGTTATTAAATTGTGCATTATTAATAGGAAAAATGCAGTTTAAAGAATGTTTTTTTGGCATGACTGGCTGCTCCATGATGTTATACTTGTTGATGACCCTGGGAAAAAAAAACAAGACACTGTTCTACTTTTAGGTGTGATGAAATCCACATTGATTTTAATGATGAGAGGCTTACCAGTGAATAAACACTAGAGGGCACCAACAACCCACGACAAGCCTCTCATCATAACAGGAAGATGTTTAAGTACACTCAGGGAGGCTGATTCCATATTTACCTCTTGTTCGCGCTACCATCTCATTTCATTTCGGTTACAGAGAAGTATAGTTACATAACCACCTGTCCAACCACAGTTAAAACACAGCAGATCACATGTGCAGCTCTCACTGTGCGTCGACAGTGTGTGTACAAATACATCTCGGGCATGTGTTCCATTCCATGGTAAACAGAAATGAAATGAAAGCAGTGAAAGCAGTTCTTTACACTGATTCACCCCTGTGAGAGATGCATGTAGGTCTCTGTTTAGGTGTGTGTGTGGAATGATGGCATGTCAGAGAAGAAGCCTCCTGAGGGCATTGTGCCGTCTTTATTGGTGTCCTCTGTAGAGGAAGGATTGCTGAAAGAGGACATAAAGGAGGAGTAGGGAGGATGGGCTAATAGCTGCTAACGCATAACATCCACCTTTTTCTCAAGGCTGACAGAGAGAGACATTTCCTTGAATATAAGGATGGCAACGCAGCACTTTGCTGTAGAATAAGAGGGGGCTTGAAGGTCTGTTTGAAGGAATCCTGGCATGGTGGTAATTACTGAACACTTAATACGTATATTCTCCTCTCAAAAGATGAACTGGAAAATTACCATTGCTGCAATGAAGAATATTTTAGACAGCATCACATTTTATGAACTTGTTTTATTGTCTTATTGTGAATTATCTCATGAGTTATTGTTAATCATTTAGTTAATAAAATCTGAGTGAGTAGACTTTGATGTCACAGACAAAAACAGCAAAACCTCACAATTGAGAGGCTAGCGCCAACAAATATTTGGGCTTTTTTTCCCTTTATAAATGAAATAAAACTTTGATTGATTATAAAAAAATGTCTTTTAATTGTCTCCTACAGACATAATAAAATAGTTACAATTGTGACAGAGAAGAATGGAAAAAGAATGTTTAAAGCAGGGATTTTTAAAATAGATGACTGGCTCCTGATGCAGGCTGGTAAAGCACAGCGGCTCTGAGCGTAAAAGCCAAAATAATTCTTTGGTTCTCTGTCAGCATTTTGACACAGCGAGAAAGGTGTTCTCTGATTCAGGGTTGTAAAGACTCAACTAGTCTTAGAACTTTGCTGACCATTGAAGACTATCAGCATGGCATTAAAACCAGTCCAAACCAATTGTAGGTAACTCTCTGTTGCAGTCTCGGTTAAAAGGACAGCAGCACTTTAGGCGACAGCTGCTGGAGGTACAATAATTCAAGCGTAAAGAACAGAGGCATACATGACCTTTTCCAGATCAACAGAGAAGAGGCAAAGTTGAATTTATGAGGTCTTTATTAGCCAGAACATGAGTGTGCTATCCCCTTACCTGAATCCCAAAGCTAAAATCTGAATCAAATATTTCAAAAATCAAACTAATCTTACAGTGACTAAAATTTTGTATTGAAACTCAAACAACCAATCGAACAAGGATTATTACAGCTTATTACAACACGGCTCTTGTTTTTGTAGCTACAGAAATCATTTCTGCCATTGCACCCTATTATTTTTCTTCACTTAAACTATGAGGAAAAATGCTCATCAATGACTTTAGAGAGACCTTTCATGGCTCAGGAGGTAGACCATGAATCAGATGACCACTGGCTCCAGCATTTGACTGCATGTCGGTGTGCATTCTTTGGGCAAGATGCTGAACCCGAAAATGTAATTAGTTTCTGATGAGCAGTCGGCACATTGCAAAGCAGCCTCTGCCATCAGTGTATGAATAGGTGAAGGTGTAAAATAGTGTGAAACCACTGGTTGGAAGACAAGAAAGGAGCTATACAAGTACAGTCCATTTACCATGACAAGCTAAAAATAGATTTTTAAAATTATGATCCACAGAGTGAAATACGTTCAGTAGGTCAATAAATGTTGTTATGCAATGTAGATTGGCATCCAGCACAGATGTTATGTCATTTATAACTTTCAAAATGACTAACATCCAAAACCTGGATGAAAACCGACTGAATGGTATGCAGACAGTGAGTTAGCTGCTTGTTAACAGGTCTCTCTTTAGCCAACCCATCAGACTGTTTTTTGGGGTTCAGTGTGAGCAATTAACACTTCTCTTTCGGTAAAGGGTTGAAAGGAAAACCACTGAGAGTGTGATCAATCAAGATAATGAAAAAGAGGCTGTATGAGAGGTGTGAGTTGGGCTGGTGTGCACATTGCACAGCTGTTTAAACAAGTTCCATGCACCATTCACAGTGGGAATCAGGCTAACCCAGGCTAACAGCCAGTCCATGTAAAAGGCTTGAGTATTATTTTTTTAAGAACTCTCCACTGACTAATCTGTCTAGGTAATCTGATAGAACGACCTTTAAAAACAAATTATGAAACAGTGATCACTATATCATTATAAAACACCAGAATGATACAAGTGCTGTGACTTAGAAGACTCACATCAATCAGTGTAGCCCTCTCTGTTATTTTAGAATCAGTTATCATTTAACGAGATTTAAGAAATCTAATTGCATTCTCAGAAGGTTTCAGCATGTCCCAATTATACCTAATAATTACCTAATAAAACCAACTCAGATCATGTAAAAGGTGCCAAGGCATTGCAATTGTTCATCTTTGTTTTCTCTTCCAAATATGAGATCTGTCTCAGCTATGAACTACAATCTATCCTCCAATCCTATTCTTGAGAAATGATGGTTGAAAGTGATGCTATAATATTATTTCTTAAATTTGTTACCTGGGTTTCTACATAAATGTGACAGTTTAATGATCATCAGGTAAAAGTTTTTCTTAATCTAAGACAAAACTGACCTGTGGAAAAAGTGATGTTCATTTCTTCGTTTTCAAAATAAGAGACCTAATCCAAAGCAGACCTGAGGACAATCAGAATTTGACCAAAACCAAAGTGAGTTCAGCATCATCACTGGAACTCGCAGGTCACATGGCCTTCTGGAACCTGCCAGAGACATTTGAGAATGTTGGTCAAATTAAACAAAACATGTGAAGTCATCAATCTTTTCATGACGTTCTGATATCGTATAGACTCTGTGACTAATCACAAATGAATCATAAAAAAAACAATAATTGCGCTCCTAGTTTGGTTCTGTTTCTCGCTTCAGTTCGGCTCAGAAGGTTCTGTACATTTTTCTTTTATACATTACAGCCTGGAGAAATTTCATTAATTTACCAAGCCAACGACCCGCCTCCTCTTCTCACAACACTAAATAAATCCTCCCCAAATGCTAACACAGCGATATTCTACCACCTGCAGCAGGATTCAGTGCTGCTGCAGATCCTGCTGAATGTATGTTTTTATGTATAGCACTCGTTGTCGTCCCCTTTGTGTACATTTTTCATACTTGTTTCATGACAAACAGCAAACAGAATATTGGCTTTAACCCGCATAACAAATTAGCAAATAAATGTTACATGGCATTCAGTAGATGGAGCTTCCGTAGACAGATTGTAGACTGTGTCATCTCATCTCAATTCCCCTCTGACCTACTGTGGGGCTTTTGTTATTATATCTGGAACGCGGTTCACAATCCTCAGTTGTACCATGCTGTAAGTTCTTTCTTCCAGCAGCAAGCAGTTCACAAAAAAAGCCCTGATGCCGACAAAAGACAGTTTTCTATTAAGTCTCTCAAAGAGCTGAACATGCTGAAACATCAATATACTTGAGTACATGCTAGCAGCCCCCATTAACCCGGCCCCTAGCCTACACTATGACCTTGCTCAGTTTCTATAGCACATACCCCGAGGGGATGTTTGTTGTTGTGTTTCCTTCCCTGTGCACTGATCTGCTTCACAAATCAGACTATTGGTTTTCTAATGGAGGGAAGTGAGGACGACATAGCAACACGTGCATGCAGTGAGCAGCAGCAGATGTGGATCATGAGATCTTTGATTATTGACCCTTTGACCACAGTCCTCCTTTGATTGATTTAACCACAGTTATACTGTTAAAATACTGTTGTGTTAAAGCAAGACTGTGTAATCTTTCTACCATAAACTAACTTTTAAATCCTGTTGATGCTACACTGACTTGTAATCAGGTGAATGCTGTCTGTCTTTTCTCACACTGTGTAACTTTGGGTCCAGGTACAGGATCACCTGTGAGAAGTATGTAACTCTACAGCACTAAGTCACACACCACCAACTATTTCACTGATTCTGGTGAAACTGGATCATATTTTATGGAGAAAATGTTTTCTGGTTTTCCCTCTGATGTCCTCCAGCTGCTCCACCTCAACTCAAAGAGTTTCCTGATGGACAGTGAAGTAAACTGTAGCTGCTGTTAAGTAATGTTAGCTCGCGTTGTTAGCTGTGCTGCCCAGACTGTGAGCTCAGAGCACCTGGGGGAGTGTTAGTGTTTGTACCACAGCTGTTATTGACCACCAGGAAGAAGAGGAGGTTTTCAGAGCAAAGCCAGTGTCGTGCCAGAACCAGAGTTGAATTGAATTTTGATCATAATATAATCATAACAAATACATGTGTACAGCTGTCTATATTTATGACAGTGTTATTGCACTTTGAAACCAGGGTGCCCTACATCACATAATGTCGCTTTAATAGTCAGACCCTTTCATGCCATTCAGAGTTCAGATGATTTAATCTTACTTGTGCAGCATGGGAAAATGTTTAATGCCATGGCTCAGTGCTGCTCTTCTGGCATTTGGGGGTTTGCATAAACATAAATGAAACTGTAACACAATTCATACAGAGCAACCTGATTCTTTGTGGGAATTCAGAAACACAGAGCAGTTTTGGCCATCATCAGTGATATGTAATGGGAACCTGCAAACATCAGACTCCCTAGAAAGGTCTGGGTTAATGGCAGTGTAATATTAATGTAACTCAATACAAATGATGCGATGTGTAAAGATAATGTGCAGAATGTAACCATAAGTCAAAGATCTCCATGTGTCGTTAGGCTTAGGCACTGTACATAGCGTTTTACTGTAGAAGCATGTAGGTTTAATGGTCTCCCTGGGAGAAACAGTTTGTGTGTTCTGTGATTTATGTTAGATTGAAGATGAAGCAGCATCAGATAGTGATTATTTACCTGTGTGGGACTACAGGCACTGCAGGCTCCTGCTCACACACTAACAATGCCGTTGACTAGCTTTGATCCTCTTTTCTCAGCGAGCAGAGAGATCCTCCAGAAAACCAAATAAACCTTGGACTTTAAAAGCTTATTTCCATCTAAATATACGCAGAGTAATTTCATTCCCATTTTTCATAAATCAAATCTTGTCTCGACTCGATTTTCATATTCTGTTTTTCTGCTTAATGCTTAAAGGCCTGAAGCATCAGTGACAGTTCAGCAATGCAAATTTGCAGCAGTTCATATAAAAAGTGCCAACATCCTTCTGTTTAGTCTACTATTGGAATTGCTAATAATGCGGTAATGGATAGGAGTGTCACCATACTGTGTTGATATTACTGACAACAGAGATCTAAATGTCTCAGCTTCTCTAATGATAAGCTACAGTTCTCGTGAGACTGTGAGAAAAACAGTTTCCTCAGGTGCTTCCTCCGCTGTTTCCTCACCTGTTTCTTTTGTGTATTCAGAGCTGTAGTGAGTAACACAATGTTGTTAAATTTGGGAACAAAAATACACATTGTGATAGTGCCATTCAAATCACACCCAGAATCTCAATCAATTAATCTAAACCTGCAAATATTCACAGAGTCCTGATCTTCATCGTAGTAGTAGTAGTAGTATCTTCATAGTTTAGGTTGTCATCAATAACCAGAACTGCAAATATACATAATTATGTTGATATCTATGATTTTTATCTTTCACTGTAAATCTAAAACATGTCTCCACAGAGAGTGTTTGTAAATGGACTGCACTTGTAAAGCACTTACAGCACCTTGCTCGAGGACACTTCAACATGCAGATTGGAGGAGCCGGGAAACCACCTATCTTTCTGATGTTGAATCAAACTCTGTTTAAAAGCTACAAATGCCACATATTTGGTATCAAATTACAGAGACAATGTTTTTTTTAAATAAACACATGATTGTCAGTTTCTATCTCCTCATGGCAGAGAGTTGTTTGTTGATTAAAGAGGAAAAAAAATGCTCTTTTGAGTTCTCAGTGAACTGCAGCAACATTCTACAATTCGACTTCAGTCATACTGTAGTGGTGTTGATGCTGTGGTCATTTCAGAGTCTTCAGAGACACTGTATTAGATTATCAGCAAATTACTGCCCATATACAGTTTATGATTTACACCTACTTCAAATGCTCATTCTTGAGGATGTAGGTTGTGGTGCTGTTGAATACTATTGAATTATACAGAGTGGTGTTTCTTTTATTTTCTCCACCCCATATACAGTATATATGTATACAGCCAGGCTAAATAACAGAAGCACCTCTCTGTATAATGCAGCACAATACTTTAAATTCATGCATCACAGGCTGGTGACTGATGTTAAATGAGCCTAAGTTTTGAGACAAATCCACAGCACTGTGCTGCTTTGTGCTCAGCGTGTGACACAGACAGACGGTTCTGAAGCAGCTCTCTTCCCACTAATCCATTTCTGTGCCTTTTCTTTGGAGGCTGCTGCAGAAATCAGCACGAGACACGACACAGAAAGACACTGGCTTGTGTTTTGCTGTGAGGGAAACAGAAAGCTGTAAAACAAAGCCCGAATGTTCAGCTCCATCCCTCACTGCAACCAAACCAGACGTGTCACAAGTGGCGACAAGAACAAGAAATGAAGTTCCCACCAACAAACAGAGCAAATAATCATTGGAACACACGCCAAGCTGCAGGTTCTTCCATTGGAAATCAATCCCCAGATCTTCAAGCTCCCCCTTTCCCTCCCATGTATCTGATACAAGAACTGAAGGCTGAGTATTCCTAGAGATTATTGTACAGGAAATCAATTCATGGCTTTAGATCTTACTATTGATTTGAAGTTACTATTTATTGTCTTTTCATTTGTGATGAAAACAAGTTTCTTTAAAGCTGCACTTAACAATATCATATTAAGACTGGGTCAACTGAGTATGTGTAATGTGAAAGAGGCTACTGGTGGTGGTGAGGATTTCAACAGCACACCATCTTGGTTTTATGCTGCATGTTCTTACTGTTCTCGTCAACTTTTTCCAGTTTTCAGTGAAAATTTCCGATGAATCTTCTTTCAAGACCCTTTCCACACATTTTAAGACCTCATCACCACTTCGAGCTCTAACCAGTTTCCTCAGTGACCATGTTAACTTACATTTACCGTACATTTATGTTGAAATGGCAAATTAAACAGACTTAGTCTGAGATGGATCTTTGGATGAATCAATGTAACATAATTCAGATAGGCAGGGTGGAAACAACTATCATCACTCAGAGGCCAGCATTAGATTACACTGTTGTAGTAGCTTAACTGGCACGGGACATGGACGGTGATACAGGACAGAAATATGGAATCTGGGCCCAAATGTATGCGCAGCGTGCATGCAGGAAAACCTCCACTGGTCTTTTTCTACATATACACTGTATCTCCAAAAGAAGAATGTGCTTCATGCAGACTTTCAGACCATAGATTGACCGGTTTCTGAAGATTTATCATGAAGCTCTGGTGGCTCTGGCCACCTCCATCTCTACATGCCTACCAGATAACCGTAAAATAGGCAGAGGTGGAGATGAGGCAGGCTAAATGAAGCCTGGTTGCTCAAACAGGCCATCTGTAATGGCACCCACCTCTAAATCAGTAGCAATCAAGGAAAATATTTGTCACCTAAAGGCTGAACGATTGATTCAGAATCAGAAAAAGCTTTTTTGCCAAGTACGATTTTACATACGATTTTTAACTCTGTGAATAAAAAGGCTTACAGTTTATGATGAGGTGCTGCTGGATCACTGTCACGTCATTGCACCAACCACTGTTGATGTAAAAACTGACTCCTTCACCTCTGTGAAGCACAAAACAGCAGATGAAGAAAAGTCCCTGTTTTTCGCTAACAGCAGTTGTAGTTCCTCCAGTTTGTTGGGCAGTGAACGCACGTTAGAGAGAAATATTCCCTGTAACGGTGTGCGTAATCCGCGCTGGTTAAGTGCGCCGGGCCGTTTCCCTCTCCAAAATATCCCAAATTTCAAGTGTAGGTATAAGAAAAGTAGGAAATAAGTGGTCTTGGAGGTCTGCAGTGAAAAGGTATATAACAAGGTAGGAGGCATCTCTACAAACGTGACGGACAACACTACAAACTTTGTTAAAGCGTTGTTAAAACAGTTTGGGAGAGGATCCTGTGTTGATGATCCAGAAACAGTTAAAGTTAACAATGACCAAACAACTTTCTGCATAAAACATATTTTAAACATTTAAACAATGCGTCATATGCATTGTTTAAATGATCAAATATACACGCACAAGTTTTTTCCTAAAGTCATCTCTGTGATTCTCTAATAGAATCTTGAAAAACAGCTCATTTAAAATACACAAGGACCTTAATGAACTTAGTTCAGAATTCTAGATTGTGTGGTAATGTTAAAATGTGACTGTGTGCATTGGCAGATTATGTAAACGTTTAGAGCAGTCCAGGACAGAAGTGTGTGTGTGTGTGTGTGTGTGTGTGTGTGTGTGTGTGTGTGTGTGTGCACGCAATCAGTGTTTTTTGCCTGCAAGACAAATTGTGAGACTTGAGTGAGCAGCAGGACTTCTTCTTCTTCTTGATATCTTCAAAGCTCCTTTGCGCTCACTTTTGGCAGTTTGTATCTGTCACACTCAGACGCTGGCTGAGAGCAAAGCAAATGACTCTGGATGTGACCAAGTGTCGCTGCATTAGACCCCACAATCAGGAGACTTT
Source organism: Larimichthys crocea (assembly GCF_000972845.2). NCBI lineage: Eukaryota > Metazoa > Chordata > Actinopteri > Sciaenidae > Larimichthys > Larimichthys crocea. The sequence goes on from NC_040012.1 coordinate 173,090, forward strand.
ACACTGTGATTCATCAGCTTCCCCATTTGTCTGCTGACATAAAATACACGATAAAACAGCAGGGCTTTAAGTATTTCTGATGACTGGGATTTGGTGCCTTCAAGAGATTAATTTCTGAAAGACACGTAGACTGCACAAATGTTCTCTTTGCGTGTAATAATCCTTTTAGAATCAAAACCTTGGGAGTCATAATAATTTGAAAGAAGATCAGACAAACTGTACACATACAGCCCGTTCTCACTCGCAACTGGTCAAATCCTGTCGCTACACTTGAAACAGGACGCTGTAGGTAACCCCCTAAGTGTCATGACCGGATGTTCCAGTGTAGCTATTTATATTACATCAGACCATTGATGTAATATAAAGAGCAAGAATGTCCACAGCATATGTAGGAGATGGGTTGCATGGAGGGATCAAATAAACACCCTGAAGGCCACAGGTCATGCAAAATCAAAAAGTAAACATTAACTTTAAGTTTTAAGGTTTTTAAGTTACATTAAGTAGGGAACAAAAATTCTTTTACCAAACTTACCCAACTATATTCTATGCTGAAATCAAGCTAAAGTGCAACAACGTTAAATACACAAGCTTTATTTTAGGTTTGTATTTTTAAGAGTTGAGCCACCGACAAGTAGTATTTGATGAGTTGGGAGAGTGAATGAACATCCAGGAAGACCTGACAAAGAGACTAGCCAAACTTATGGTGCATATATGAAAACTTTTACCTAACCCATCACTTCATTCTCTTTGTGTGTTGCAGTCATGGCAGCTTTATACATGGGCCAGAGGCACAACAAAGAGAAAGAGACTCTGATGACATCAAAAGAGGACATCCGTGACAACGTCATTCACTATGACGATGAGGGTGGCGGTGAGGCGGACACTCACGCGTTTGACATGGGCACTCTGCGCAACACGCACTCACAGCGCACCAGCACTCACAGCAGCACCTCCAAGAAGGAGAAAAATGGCTACGGAGACGGGGTTCTGCTGCATCTCAGCAGTCGCTCTGGCGACATCAGGTCACCTGACATCCATTGTCAGACGGCCAGCATCATCACCGCCATTAACGCCAAGGCCCCGCTGTCCTCCCGTGGCAGAGTGACCGGAGGCGATGCTGAAATTATCAAGATGTTTATCGAACAGCGGCTGGAGGAGAGTCAGGAGGGTTACGCCGCCCCACCCTATGATTCACTGGCGACCTACGCCTATGAGGGTGACGGTTCGGTGGCTGGCTCGCTGAGCTCCATAGAGGAGTCATGGGTAATCGAGGACTCAGGGGATTTCAGTTCCCTCGGTGACTGGGGACAGTCCTTCAAAACACTAGCTAGCATCCTTGACAGACAGCCGCCTACTCTGACTGAGGAGAGCTGAGAGGAAGTTGGACAGCAGAGAGAGACTTTGGGTGGCCATGCGGGACTTAGCTTTCTTTCCTAGACATGTTTTTTTTACTGTGACAGGCACTGCCTAGAATGATGTGAGGACTCTTTAGAAAGCTGTCCAGGTGAAGTAGAGTTGTGGACTGTTTAGCCCGAGTGCAGAGGATCTAGCTACAGACGTGTGGAAAGGTAAACTTGATAGCTCCTCAAAGTGCCTGAGGTACTTTATGTTTACATGTATTTTAATTCATGACACTTAATAAAAATATCTTCAACTGATGTCTGGATTTTAATATCATATTATTAAGTCTCACTGACAGGGATTAAACCTGAAAAACAAATGCTGTCTTCTTAGACATGCCAGAAAGGGCACTAGGAATCCCTTGACATCACCCTCACCCTGACATTCATTTTCTTCGAATACTTTGATAATGTTAACACCAGACAAAGCTAGACAAAGCAGAATAACAGATTCAGTATACAAATAATAATAAAAAAAACAAACAGATGGACCACTAACAGACTTCTAAATATTTGGGCTTGATTTCATTTGAGTCATCGGCCTGGGAAATTCTGTGGGAGGACGCAAGTGGAGAATTCTGGCTCAGCCACAGGTCGCATGTCGACTGTGGTGAGTGGGCTGTGTGCTAATTGTTCCTGTTTATGCACATCGGTCATGATGCTGGGCCAAATATAAGACTATAATAAACCTCAGACTCACATGTGTGTTCAGGAATCTTATCAGTCATGTCACCCATCAACATCACCACTGTCCACATGAAAAGGTGGAAGGTCAACGGTCTTTTAACCACTCAAAGCTCTTCTACACTACATATCTCATTCACACACATTCATACACTGATGGCATTGGCTGCCATGCAAGGTGCCAACTGCTCATCAGTTTGTGAGCTAATCATTCACACACACACACTCACACACCGATGGCACGGCCTTCAGGAGCAATTTGGGGCTCTGTATTTTGCCCAAAGCAAGGGATCGATCATCTGATTAGTGGATGACCCGCTCTGCCTCCTGAGCCACAGCCAGAGCTATCATAATTTCTGCAGTTCCCCTTAGATCCACAGAATGTGTGAGCCTCTCTCAGCTAGTGTTGGTTTTCCTGTCTCCAGCTTCAGTCTCAGCATCAGCCTGCATCAGCTTTGTTTCCAGCAGCAGGCAGCTGTTTTCTGAAGATCTGACAGAAAGACAAAGTTAGCATGTAGCTATCTGGTGGACATAGTGCATAGAGCATTTAACTCTTAAAGAGGCAGTTGGTAGAGACCAAACCAGAGCTAAAAGGAGAGGGATTATTGGAGTTTTTCTACTATTACATCATTCTTTTCATAGATTCTATTTCTACATCAGGTGGACAAAACATCAGAATCAGAATCAAGTTTACTGCTAAGTAGGTTTGCACATACAAGGAATTTGACTGGTGTAGCTGGCGCAGAATAAACATTAAGTAAAAATATAAAAAATATAGGAAGATAAAAAAACAAGTATTAAAAAATATAAACAATATAAATATATATAACTTATCTTCTAATGAGCTGTAGTGAAAGCGGATGTGCAAGTATATGACATGTAATAGATTGAGAGTTCACACTATATTCACAGAATGCTATAAATACATACAACATAGATAACTGTTTGCCGACATGCTCACCATAACATCTTCATTAAAGGTGATAACACATTGATGTCATGCTTGCACATTTGCTGATCCCATGTGAGAAAAAATATAATAATAACAATAATAATAATAATAATAATAACAATAATGTAGCTTTAAGTATTTTGTGGTCAAGTTATGTCTATTAGTTCATGAAGGTTTATTATTTTAATCAAGTCTAATCAAGTTTTAAAACTTCAGGCTGTGCGGCATAAATGAAAAAAAGATGGAGAGAAGCCTTGTGGATGGATCAGGTCTCTTTATCACATTCTACATATTACAACATGCTTACCACATTGCATTAATATAACAACAGCAGGCGAGCTACAAAATATTAGTATGAGCACATACATGACCATCTCGTGTTTTGTTTTTGTTTTTTTGGGGTCGTCTTGTCTTTATTAGAAAGTGACAGTGGAGATACAGACATGGATTTGTGGCTGGAATTGAGCCAGGGATGTTCTGAAAGTGTTTAACCACGAGTCCACTGGAACACCATATCCCTTTATTCCACTAATGTGTGCACCTGGGTTCATGAAAAAGCTCCTTTACTCACTGTTGCTCAGAGACTGAGAGACAGAGTTATCCAAAAGTATCAGATCATTTATCACAGCTGTCACAGCAGCAGAATCAAGCCAGTTAACACATGGAAGATGTGTACTAAAATACTGTATACCAATATACCATCGGCTGTGTCTACATAGTTTTCTTTTGTTATAACACCTGACACCATGTTGGATTGTTGAATTTTTGTACAGTAGCCCAGAAGACAAATCAAACCCTGTCTGAGGTGTAGGAGAGTATGCATTTGGTTGCAACTTGCACCACTAAATCCTACACACTGGACCTTTAAGTAAAACAAAAAAACTCATAGTAAAGTCCTGCAGTATTATCAGCTAAAAGTAGCAGTTAGTAAAGTGTGGCCTGTGGCCCAGAGAAAGAATTATTATCTCTTTGAGCTATAAGTAAAGCTTAAGTAAAACAATATGAGAGCTTTAGAGAGGAAATGTCTTTGATGAAACTTCTAACAACTCAAACATCAGAACATCAGGACGCAGTCAAAGAGGTTTGGGAACCACTGGTTTAATCAACAATGTTTGTATTTTATGATCTTATCATTTACTTTGTCAAGTCTGAAAAATAACCAACAGCCGTGAAATAAATGTCAAAATGCAAATATTCAACTAGAGTACCTCAACATTGTACTTATACTATACTACTATTACTATACTGTAAATGCAGTGCGTGAGTGAATGTCTGGCCGGTCATATAGAAGTAAGCATAGGAAAATATTGTAGTATTTGCAAAATTAAAGGCATTAATTTTTGTGCACATTTATATTTGTTATGCAAGCTCTACAATGAATTAGTCACTTAATAAGTTTCATTCTTGATGAAAAAAACAGACAACACGTTTAATGTGTTTCTTATAGGCCTGCAGATTGCAGCGGTAATTGGCCAGTTCTTAGTAAATGATGGTTGCCTTAGAAACAGGCTCAACCTTGGAACTAGAAAATAACTAATGTTATAAACAACAGATTCCAAAATTGTCTTCATGTATTCTAATTGTCATGATTAATATCTATTTTAAATTTCAAAGCCAGAATGCAGACATCTTTTTATCTTTTTTTTCTTGTTCTTGTGGTTCCATGCTGTGTCTTCACAATGTGTTGTCTGAACATGTTTCACTTTCACATCCCAATGAACATGAACAGTTTAAAAAAATCTATTTTAATGATGTTTTGAGTCGCATGCTCTGAGTTGGTGTTACTTTACAGTTCTCAGATGTGTAAAAAAGCTTTTAGCTGAGCTGATATGTGCAGCGCACTAAAGAGGAGCCTTCTGGTATATATAGGGACCATGCTGTACATTTCTCCTTGATGTGGCAATCAGTCCTGTCCATAGTGGAGGTGCTATATTTAATACCTGCATTACCACTTAATGTTGAATGGTGTTGATGTCAAGAGAAGGAGCACATTTACTACATAATTAAATTAATTACCTCTGCTGCCACCATTCAAGAGTGTGAAAGAACACTGTCTGATAATAGAAATATATTCTTGTAATAATACAAACCATGCTCATCAGATGACACATATAGGTCCCAGGTGTCACTGGATAATAAAAGTAAATGATGTTTGCCTTGGAAACTGAATTAAACAGTCTCAGAACTAGAAATATAATATTATTAACACAAAATGCCACAACTATATTCATATATTTATTAAAGACATACACATACACTCTCCGTGCTCTGTTAAAATGATACGTTTCACTAAATTGAAAGACAGAAAGAGAAATGATCTTTCTTGTCATGTGTTTATGGATTTTTGTAAATTATCAAGTAAAAGGTAAATAGATTGTTAAATAATAGCCATAGCAGGAAAAAAATGAAGAAGGGGTTGGTAAAAAAAAACACTGAGGGAGTGTGAAATCCTTCCTGTTCTCTGTTGGCTTTTTGTTTTTAATATATGCAGTGAGTGTTGATTTTATTGATGTTAGCTCAACACCAAAAAACACAAGTGCCGCGTGAAAACAGAATAAGAGCTGAAGATGAAATGAAATGAATCCTGAGGATGGACTAAAAATGTAATAATCTAAATCTCTGCAGATTATCAGGGATTAGAAAACAAAACAAAAATATTCGACTTTTCACAATCTTTTTTCTTGACTTCATTGAGTGAGCACAGCATGAATTCTTCTTTCATGTCACTTTGCAGGCAGGCCACCCGTGAGCTTCACTTCGTCACATGCACTTTGAAATGAATAGTTCAGAGGCAATAATACTTATCATAAAGCTGTTATACTTGAGTTCAATTAACCACTGCTTCCTGGTACAGTGTATTTTATGTGCTCTTATTTACAATTCTTTCTTTTAATCTGAACAAATTACTTCCATTTGCTGCCTTTGCAAGAGTATTAATGATTTATTATTATTATATTTATATTTATTTGCTATGATAGTTAACTCATAAAGAAAAACGGCTTTATTTATTGAGCATGATCGACTTTGAGCCTCTTCTATGATAAAATCAATCCCTGTATGTCATATTAATTTAAATTGTAACTAAACATCACATTTATGACCTTCTGCAGGTCGATGAACACAGTCACCACAAGTTTAACAACTTTAGAGCATGAGAACAATATTCCCACAACTGATGTGTAAGTTAAGTAGCGAAGTTTAGTGGATGACTTATTATACATCTTATTGATCTTTCGAGTCATATTGATCATTTTAATGATCTTGATAACAAAGTGTACATAATTATATCTGGTAAGTTTTGTGTTGAGTGATCTATCCAGTTCCTGAAGCTTCCTCATTTTTACATGTTACCTGAAAAAACTGTTAGAGAGGGACTGATTAGTGTTTACAGTAGCCAATAGCAAGCCCGTGTTCGCACCCCCCTCAGCAATGCATTGCAGCTAATACTATGATCCAGTGTCAGCATGTACCTTCAAGTGAACATGGACTGAACACGACCTCTGAAACCAGCAGTGGCCAGTCTGTCAGGGAATACAGTACCCTGTAGCAAGTTGGTTTTCTTGTCAGATTCAGCACCTGGCAGGTTAGTCCGTTCTGTTAGCTACATGGCTGATTGAGCTAGGGACAGTTAGTGTTTCGCTACTTGCAAACGGCAGTCACTCAGTCTGTAGGGACATGGCTTGTGAAGCGGAGGGTGGCTGGTTCACGTCCAGCATGGACCAAAAGCATGGAAGGGTGGACTGGTAGCTGGAGAGGTGCCAGTTTACCTCTAAACTGAGCAAGGTACCAATGTCCTAACTGCTCCTAGGGCACTGCTACGTGGTTGCCCATCACCACCATCTCTCCACATTTGTATGTCCATGAGCCCTTTGTGTGTGTGTGTGTCCGTGTGTGTCTAGGTGTGTGTCCGTGTGTGTCTAGGTGTGTGTGTGTGTGTGTGTGTGTGTGGTTGTATTCGGCCATATGTAAAACCTGAGTGAGAAAAGAATTTCCCCTCGAGGGATCAAAATAGTATCCATGGATGGACTTGGATGGATCTTTCCATCAGGACAGTATGTAAATAACCAGCACAACACTAGCCCGTCCTTTATTGTGTATTGTCCGGTTGGTCTCAGAGACTGTGCTAGAACCAGTCCAACTGCTGAGCCCGGTTCTGTGTTTCCGCTAACAGCAGATTCAGTTAAAACCAGCAAATATATTGAGTATAAAATCTGATTCAGTTTTAATACAGTTCTAAAGTTGTGCTTTTGTACTGTAATCAGTCCATCAATGACTGCAGCAGCCCTCACAATCACTCATAGACTGGATCAGACAGGAAGTACTCTGCTCTGCTGGTGTCAGAAGAGAGAAAAGTTAAATTAGTACACGCCCCCAAGTGCAGGATGACATCATCAATATTTGTTTCTGGTTTATAGTCAAGATACTGAAGTGTTGGTGACAGACATGATGGTCCAGTGTGTAGGATGTAATTGCATCTAGTGATCTAATCACTGTATTGCAATCTCCTCACATCATTCTCGCCTTCCTAGTGTAAGGGAGAAATGACACTTGAGTGTCCCTGTCTAAAGTCAGGATTTAGTTTTAAAGAACTGGCCAGCTGCTGTGCCTCTCACATGTAGCTGCTGGTAGTGTTAGCATTCACAAGCATAAGCACTGCCAGAGAAAAAGTGTGCATAAATCTGCAGTGGCAGTAAACCCAACATGTATCCTCAAACAACTGTGCTGTATTTAGAGTACAACAAATACACTCCCCTGTACACACAAACCAAAGAGCCTCTCAGCATTATATATAGCTCCAACACAGGTACCTACACGGTGACTCTCAAAGGGACATAAACATGACTGTAAAGTTCCACCGGCCTCCCTCTGTCGACACAGGGAGTGTGACAGTAGTTTCTCATGGCAGCTTATCTCTGACTACCTGTTGTACGTCTCTGTCCATGCTCCTGAGAGGTGATCAGACAGTCTGCCCTGTGTCCCCTGACCTTCTGCCTCACACTCTGTAGCTACGTAGCCTGTCTCTCACAGTTGTTTTTCTCTGTTGTGTTGGAGAATTAGGTTATATTTGTGGGTGTTACATATATATATATATATGTCTCTTCTAGTCTGTACGGGGAGTCTAAAGATATTCAGCCCATCTTTTGCAAAATACATACTGCTCAAACTGTCATTTTTTTGTGGATCAGTCGTAAATACTTCAAACTTTTTCAAACAATTTCTGGAACCTGTTATATTAAACCACTTTGTTCACATTCCATATAGTTCCATACATCCACACCTGGAAGTTGTGCAGTGCAAACACACTCTCATCTGCTGGTCACTGAGCAGCTCCATCAGAGCTGTTGGGGGTTTGGGATCTTACTCAAGGGCACCTTAGCGGTGGAATAAAGGTGGGGATAGTGCTGCTCTTCCACTTACCTCCTGTAGCAAGATTTACCGCTGGGTTGGGAATCAAACTGCGGACTTAAACTCTCAAGCCTGCTCAACCTTTTGGCTTCATTTCCCAAAATGTTAACTGAAATCTTTGCATTACCTCAACATGACCTCACACACTTTTTCCCACTTTATATTCTTAAAAGAATGTATTTGTACAGTAATACAAGATGTGTTTGCTCTTGCAAATGAGTTGTACATGAAGATTATGGAATGAATGCAAAAGCTACATCTAAATATCTAAAGACCAGCATCTTTAAATCTATACGCCTTATATAAAATCTAGGTAAACAAACTGAAGAGATAACTACAGGTGAAAACAGTAATAACTGCACTGCAGTAATGATGAAATATTTATCTACTCGACTCCTGCCGTTGTCTCATTTAAATGGTTTGAACTGTAATTCTAAAGAAGAAATCTCGTCTCTTTCTTGTGCTAATACTCCAACTTACAGTCTTTAGATGCTGTCATTTGTCTCAAATGTGTAAAAGGCCTGTCAGGAGGATTCATTTGTGCTTAAAGGGTGTATGAAACTCCCACTGGGGCTCAGACATTACACTCTCAGGCAAATAAAACCAGTTAAACAGTTGGAAGACCATTTTGTTTGTCCTTTGGAAATTGCCAAATCAATACCTGACCATGTGCATCAAATCCATCTTCTCCTCCGCGGCTGCTGTGACGGAAAATAGATTTTGTTGATTGCTACGGCGTAACAGATAGCCTCAGACAGCGGGGATGACCTTCACTTTATCAAGCTTTGATCTCAGCGGCGACAATAGACAACACCTGCCTTGGCAGGATAGGGTCAATTCACTCTTAAATTCATTTTAATCTAGAAGGTAAATTACGGCCGAGGTATGATCGTTCCAATCAGAACCTGCCGGGATGGAGGAAAGATTGATATACGGGATGTGAAATGCCTTTGGATTCATATTGAAAATGGAAAATCTATTTCTTAGCTGGCTTAATTGAGGAATAGATGAAGCACACACCACTCCTCTGTATTCTGATGAAATGGTGGAGGACAGAGCAGCATCACCTGAGCGATGGGATGGGAATGTAATGGGGTTTATGGATAAATCAACATATCAGATATATCAGTGCTTAAAAATCTTGATTGTTCTCTTCCTGGAGAAATTATCTAGAAAAAAATCCTTGAGCATTTGTTATTCTGTTTATTTATCAATGTCTTTCATGGCAGCTGAAGCTCCAACAGCTTTAGCTTTACATTAACTGCAAAAGAACAATCGGTGGAGTCATTCCACAAGTCTGAGATTCATTCTGGTTCATTACAACAATCATTTCCATCACTTACAAAGACATTGTACTTCATTAACTTAAGTCAATTAGTGGGATCTGGAAACATGGTAACATCACTCAGTGTGACAAGTCAAGAGACATGAACATTCGGACAATCAGACAGGTTGGAAACAAACCCACAGGTTCATCCTAGTGATTTGGTGAACGGTACATCTGCCACCTTCAACCGTCCATCACAGTTTACAGACACACCTCTGGCTTCAGCTCTGACCTGACCTCTACTCGCTGTAGCTCTGCACTTACGTAAGTTTCCTGTACCATGATGAATTATTACTGACATGTCAGCTCCCACTTTCAGTTTGACCTCCACGTTAAGTGCTTTAATCATCCAGATAAACTGTTGATCATCTCACTGCTTGTGTTTCTTTCACATTTTTCATGTCTTTCTTATTAACAAAAACTTTAAGTGCAGTCGTTTGTTCTTTTGATACAGACGTTACCACAGATTTAACTGTTCCACATCAGCATCAGCCATCTCGGTTGTTCATGAAAATGTCTCAGCAGTCAACAAGATTATTGAATAAAACCTGCCCCATATAAGATACATAGTTCTGATTGGCCCGACTAAATCTATAAAGAAATAAATAAAAAATTAGCTTGCAAATTCATCTCAATGCCAAGTCACGGTCATTTTGTTAATACAAATGTCTTGTCATTGACTACACATGTGTATAATAAATGCTACTGAATATTCAAAGAAAAGCCAGGATAAATGGAACATAATTCCATGGTGTGTTCAAATAAGGACATCCCACAGGGTCTGTCCTGGGTCTGCTGTCTGACTGAAGGCCATGGCTAACACTGCTGCTGTATCTGGATACACACTCTGCAGTGGAGAAGCCTAAGTGCATACCCGACTGCTGCCACATTTCATATTGATTCATCCTCTCTGCTCTAAACCTCTTTCTCCTCATTCTCCTTATTCATGCTTTAGTCTGCATGTGGTTTACCTCTGGAGCCCGGGAGTAAACATGAAGGTAAGATTATTAAAGAAATATATTGGAGATTTGCAGCTGGAGAAGTAAAGAGGGATTAATAAACATACATATCTTAAGTAAAGAGGTGCCTCAGTGTGAGTGAGGAGGCTGTAATTCAGCAGACGGGAGCGGGGGCTCTTGTTAAGGATGAGTGAAAGAGGTATAATATGAAGGAATTTGGGCCAATGAACAATGGAGGAATAACAAATGTAGGACACACATACAAAGATGATGGTGCCTGAGGGAGAAATAGAAGGGAGCTATGAGGGAGGAGGAAAACAGAGAGAAATGTGTTTCCCATTTTCACTCAGATGTTATTTGAGAATGTAATAAAATTATAAAATGTGTGTACAGCTTCAGCCAAGCCTAACTGTGTGATTATTATTCTAACCATGGCAACAAAGGTCTCCTAACCTTAATTTTAACCCAACCCACCCATAATCTTTCTCTAAAGACTGATTCCAACAGTGATGAATATATATATGAATATTTATATTTTGGTCAAATGACCAAATGTTATAGATCCAAGACCACAAACAGTTGTAAAAACACACATGCAGTTACAAATCAGGGCTTCAGGTTGGCAAATTTGTTGATACATCCTAGTAACCCCCCCCCCAAGCCTATGTAATAATCTTAGTCTGTGTACAATTTCGTAAATGTATAAAAGGTTAGTTAAAAAATAAAAGGGCATGGTATCAATAACACATTTTTTGAGGAATGCCTGGAATATAAAATGCTATCTTTTCATTACAAAGATATTCCAAGAAAACAACCTCACTGGGTCTTTTTTGACCAACTTTTGCATCTAAGGTTTTAAAAAAATTAAATCAATAAAGTGGTGTTATTTCTCTACATTACCAACAACTGGACATGCTAAATCTATCCCCCTCAACAACTATTATTTGATTCTATGTGAGTAGTACTTATTGCTGTGCTAACTACCTGCATGCCGAAGTGTCCTTGGGCAAAGATGTGTCCTTGCCGAAGATACTGAACCCCAAGTTGCTCCCGAAGGCTGTGCCATCGGTGTATGAATGTGTATGAATGCTTAAATCCTTGAATGCTTAAATCCTTGTTGGCACCTTGCACGGTAGCCAATGCCATCAGTGTGTGAATATGTGTGAATGGGGTGAATGAGATATGTAGTGTAGAGCGCTTTGAGTGGTTGGAAGACTAGAAAGGCGCTATATAAGTACAGTCCATTTACCATGTCACACCTTTGTCATTCACCCATGAGATTCCTCCTACACCACAACTGGCTGTCCGCCATCACTGACCTCAACACAGTCCAAGTGGCGTAGAAACCAGGAAATATTCAGGAGACACTCATCATAGACGTTTTCAAAAATGTACTGAATTTCCTGACTGGGTTTAAAATTCCTTCCAGCTCACAGATGGACCAAATTTTAATTTCTCTTTGCCACCATCCCTGACTGACTCCGGAGCTCGAATATTTGGTCACTGCTTCACAAGACACCATCCTCAACAGCGCTGCTCTCCGAACACTCTCATTATATCTGAAGTGGGGAATTGCTTCAAAACTTCCCATGCCTCCTACAGCCTCTCATTTCATTTATTTATCATACAGCCTGATATCAGTGCAATTAAATTCTTCGTTAAACTGTCCTCAGGGTGTTCAGACTCATCCCACTCACACATCAACATGTTTAAACCTGACTGTTTAGTTTTTCCAACACCTCTTTAAGTCTCTGTTGTGGACCTCCTGAAACTCATTAATGTGCTGTATTGTCATGACTGGTAAATGTTGTTCGGCCTCTCTCTCTCTGTCTGTGTTTTCTAGATGTGGAAAAGGATGACCTCACTCCAAAAGGACAAGTGACTCTTTCACGATGCCTAATCCTAAATGAATGCGCAACAAGGAAGAATTCTGAGTCACATAATCACATCTGTGAATGTTACATGAGTGCATGTTTTTTTCTGTGTCCGAGAAGATACAGTATGTGATTTCTGTGCATGTGGAACAAAAGTTTTGATGGATTTTGACATTCCAGAGCTCTGCAACCATAAAATCAGCTCTGAATACAGCAGTCTATATACATGTCTGTGGAATTTCTGCAGTGGACAGCTTAATCATCATATTCTACATTATTATAAAACACTGAGTTGTTACATAAATACGCCTTGTACAGTGTACGTTCTAGTTAAACATTTTTGAATTTAAATGTACCAGACATTAGCATCCTTCTCTGCTTGCTAGCTGCATTTATATAATGTTCCGTCAGCGTTAGCTGCACTCATCTAGACAGATGATGATGCTAATCGTTTGTGAACTACCCTGATTAGTAATAAGATAGCATACCTCAAACATGAAAACACATCACAGTGAAACTAGCCTAATTACAAACTATCACTTTCATTTCAGGATTCCAGCTCTGAAGATTATGCAGCTCTCCTGGATGAAAGCAGGGATAGTGATGCTAAAATGGGGAGAGCAAGGGGTCAACACAAATGGGTCAAACACATGAGGGAAACCTTTACTCAAGACATTTGATGTCCAGCGGATATATTACAGCCCTATCCACATGACTGAAACAGTTCCCACGTTCACTCATCAGTGATGAAATCTGCATGTGAGCATCTGTGAAGATCTCTTTGATGTTTGATGTCCCAGAAGTCTGTCAATGTCAAGCGCACCTCTCCGTGATCACACTGTTTCAGTCAGTCCGCCTCTCGAACATAACTACACGTATTATGTCTGTGGAGTCGTGCTCTGTAGCTCTGTATAGGTACAGTATTGGGTGGAGTCATTGGCCTCTGAAATACTGATGTGCTTACAGTAAACTCACACCGGACGCGGAACGGAAGCCGAAGGCCCCGCCCGCGGTCACCGTAGCAAAGAGCGTCAGTCTAGTTAGTGAGCAACTCACAACACGGCGCGCATCAGAAGCGTCCAGAAGCGTCCAGCAGACGGCTCTCCGCGCCACGGTCGGCAGCTTTCCCGCAGGATTTCTTTCTTCCTGCAGCCGCGGCTCAACCCGTATTTCAACAGGCAATGCGCACAGAGAGCAGAAACCGGGCCTTGACATCACCGACATAAACTTCCACCCCGCCTTTTCAATAACACAATGAACTCGGTTCATGTAGCTTTTTACAACTTCACTCAACGTTACGTCCCATGGCCGGTGCACCAGTGCTCAAGATCGATCCAAAGGTCTCACGAGCAGACTATTGTTGACGTGGAACAACACACAATCCTTTATGCCCAACAATGTTTTTATAGCTGCTCCACGTCGGAAAGCCACAAGTCAAGCGTTTGTGTTGTTGTTGGTTGGTTTTATACACTGTTGTATCTCGGGGTCTCGGATATGTCCATGATTCCGTTGCTTCGCGTGAATATGGCCGGCTCGCTCCGCTGCCGTTCCGCGGCTGATCCGCGTCCGGTGTGAGTTGACGCCGGGCAAAGTACCGTTCCGCTTCCGTTCCGCGTTCAGTGTGAGTCCCGTGTAAAACAGTACAGAGACATCTGAAAACTCGCTAACTTACCCGGAGAGTCCATCTGTCAGCTGAAACAGAAAAACAAGCGTGTTTATACGTAGCTGTAACTTTGCACATTCTAACCTCTAACCTGCAAAATGCTACATAGATAGCTAGCTCACATTGAATTTGTTGAATTCGACACCGTCCTTCATGCAAGAACAGCCAATGAGTCCAGCTCTCTTCTCCTTCCCCAAATGTTTAACAGTTTCCAAGCTGTACAAGTCCTGCACTGCATATAATTCTTGTGCCACCACATCGATCCTGATAAAGCAGAAGAGAGGGCCAACCTTGAAGCAGTTTTTGCCAGAAAGCAGGATGTTTGTGGACATCCCCTCTTTACATTCTGTACCTCAGGACTTGTTGGCCATTCCACTTCCAGAGCTTGTGCCATGTGTGCAAAACTCTGACAGAGAGCATGCTGAACTAGTAACACTGCATTTACAGAGGCAGTAAAGTGAGTGTGTGCTCATGCTGTAACACTGCAGTGATAGGTGTTAATAAGAAATTACCAGAAATAAATATGAAGTGTAGGCAAGAAGAGAATACTATGTATGAGGAAGTAGGATCAACAACAGAAAAGTATGCCAGCATACAATTAAAATGGTAAATGATAAATACTGGCTATAATTTACAGTGGGTGAGTGGATCTGTGAAACTATGCACTGATTTAGCTGTTGTGCAGGCCCTCGTTACAACATCAAGTGATATAGGCATGAAGTGCAGTGCCGTGTGGAATGAGTGTGGTGATTTGTAGCAGGACGGTTATTTATCAGTGTTATTTGGCAGCCTCTCGCTTGGCTCTGTGAGCAGCAGCTCACTGCTGTGTGAGTCATGCAATCCCCTGCAGGGATAAAGTAAATGGAATTAAGGAATGTAATCTCATCCACTCCACAATGGCTGCAGTACCCCTTGAACGAAGTTTCACCTGAAAAGGTGCAACGGCATCACATTCTGTGCTTGTCTGGTGGTTACTGTAATTGCACTTGTTAATGGGTAGCTGGAGGAAAGTATGGCGTGGTCGTTAAGATGCTGCTCTGGGGCGGCAGTAGCTCAGTCCATAGGGACTTGGCTTGGGAACCGGAGGGTGGTCCCACATGGACCAAAAATATGGAAGGTGGACTGGTAGCTGGAGAGGTGCCAGTTCACCTCCTGGGCACTGCCGAGGTGCCCTTGAGCAAGGTACCCCTGGCTGGCTGCCCATCACTCCACCATCTCTCTCCACGTTTGCATGTCTATTCCGTTGTACTGCATGTGTGTGTCCGGGTTAAAATGCATGTAAAATTAAAAAATAGAGTGAAAAAAGAATTTCCCCATTGAGGGATTAATAAAGTATATCTTCTTCTTCTTCTTCTTCTTCTTCTTCTTCTTCTTCTAAGCACACAGGCATGTCACCAGGTAGACGCTGCTCTGGGTCATCAGGCAGGTCTGGCTCATGGTAAATGGACTGTATTTATATAATAGCTTTCTAGTCTAGTCGACCACTCAAAGCGCTTTCACACTACACTGATGGTATTGGCATGCAAGTTGCCAGCTGCTCAGTAGGTTTTGTGAGCTAACCATTCACACACCGATGGCACAGCAATTTGAGATTCAGTATGTTGCCCAGTGACACTTCGACATGCAGAGTGGAGGAGATGGGAGTCACCAATGATCTGATTAGTAGACGTCCCTTCTGTAAAGTAGCTTTGCTGGCAGCTTTGCACGGTTCTGGCAGTCTTTCACTGAGCTTTATGAGCTTGTCATTTTGAATGCTTCAACAGTCTTGAAGGAGTTCCCATATATTGGCTGCTTTTCCTTTACTCTGTGGTTCAACTCATTTCAAACTATTTTAATTAGGTTTAGTTCGGATGATTGTGGAGACCAGGTTATGACATAGCAGTTCAGTTTAAAAGCAAAGATTTTTTGCACCAAAGTGCTTCACAATGACAGACATACGTGTATACATACTGTACACATATAGAGATGTACAAACAAACAAGGAAATAACAGGTTGAACACAATTAAAAGCCAGAAAATAAAAGTGGTAGTGTGTCTTAAAAGCACCAGCAGATGTGATTTTGGGTCATTGTCCTGTTGGAAAACAAATGATGGTCACACTATGTGCAAACCAGATTGAATGACATGTCATTGTAGAATGCTAGGATAGCCATGCTGGCCTTGAGTCTTGAATAAATTACCAGCAACGTCAGCAGCAAGGGATCCCCACACCATCAAACCTCCTCCATGCTTCAACAGTGGGAACCACACATGCAGATACCATCCTTTCACCTTCTCAAAACTTTACAAAGACTTGGAACCAAACTGGAGTCTATATGTTCACTGATCTAATGTGCATTCCTTGTGTTTCTTGGCCCAGGCAGGTCTCTTCTTGTTGTTCTCCTCTGACCAGTTGATGTTACCTTCAGTAAGTATTATGTAAGTTTCTCTAAGTTTTTGACCTTTTCTCTCTCTCTTTTTTTCAGAATGAATTGACAGTTTAGACAGCAGTACATTAAGATGACTATAGCTCCATCCCTCCCTTTTTACAAAATGTTTAGTATTTCTTCTACATAATAACAATTTGTTTCTGTGAAATGCATTTGATGCACAGAAAATTCAAATGATCTATTAGTCACAATAGTATGGGGAGGACTCTAATAGGTATTTATTATATAACAATTCCATATTCTCAGCCCTTGTCCAGCAACGGAGTACTGGGAGCTGTGACCCACACACTGGATGAGTGGCTACAGCATATTCCAGGTACAACATGTAAGGTCTCTATCCAGAAATGTGCAGTCCTACAAACAGCTAAGATACTGTCCCTCAAGCTGGCCTTTTTATTTATTTTATTTAATATAATACTGTATTGAATATGATGATATATGCACCAATATTTAAATTCAGGTGTACGTATTGTGTTCATGGATCTGGCTCTTCACAAGGCAGCCTCAAAGGAGTGTGAACAAAGACTGAAGGACAATTTTCATATTCAGACAGTTCCAGCTGACAGTATGCAGCTCTGCAACATTCAGTCCAATGAAGTGAACCAAAAATTACAACTCAGATGGGCTAAATGATGGTTACATAACTCAAGACAGTCTTTGAAGCTAATCAAATAGCGTATATGTGCAATTTACACACGCTATATATAGGCTATGTGGGGCAAGTCTCATGGTGGAGGGTTCAATGGTGAAGCGGTGGATTCATTAAATCATTTCAATCAAAATGGGACTAGTCCAATATTAGAGGGAAAAAAATGAAGGTCATTACATTCAGCAACTTAGAAAGTGTTGTGAGCTAAGCTACTGAGTATTCTACATTAAATGAAGCTTTACTCCATTGAAGCTACAACCCCCAATTGATGACCTGGTAGAGTGTGTGCCTTACTGTAGCAGACCGGTGTAGGTATCAGATGGGCTTGGCTTCCAGATCGGCTCGGGGTCCTTCATCTGCTGCATGATGCGCCTGTTGATGACTTAAATGAACATTAACAAATGGAGGCACAACTAGATAAACGTTGTATGGCGGAGAGTTGTGATTGGCTGTAGTCAAAGCAACTAGATAAACACTGTACGTCAGAAAGTTGACGGAGTTTGTTTTTCGTGGTGTTTCGGTAATCGGCAGCGATCGTATGTGGACTCTATGAACTTTATGTTAAGTAAGAAACATGAGAAGAATTGTGATTTTTCTGTTGGATATGTGTGTATATATACACAAATACACACAAACACACACCTATCTATCTATCTATCTATCTATCTATCTATCTATCTATCTGTCTTGATTGATTGTGAAAATTGGGCACAATTTAGTTTGTCCAAGTGGCGTTGCCGTACTGTGCCCATCTGGTACCTACACTGGGGACAATTCCAACTTTGCGCAGCGTAGCGTGGCGTATTTGTCTGAGTGCTTCATTATCCCTGACCACAGTTTAAACCTGTTACAGACTATCAGGAA
The DNA here is from genome assembly GCF_000972845.2 of Larimichthys crocea. Classification (NCBI taxonomy): domain Eukaryota; kingdom Metazoa; phylum Chordata; class Actinopteri; family Sciaenidae; genus Larimichthys; species Larimichthys crocea. The sequence continues at coordinate 191,297 of NC_040012.1, forward strand.
CACTCATTCATGAAAGGTTAACAGTTGTGTTGCAGTCACAACATCATAGCATCGAGATACATAAAGAAAACCTATCCACAACAATCCAGTTTTAACAGAATGCTAGAGCAGATATTTAACAAGTAAACAAATGCACAAAGGTGATGATCTGTGCATACCGTTATTAATTTTCTACCAACAACATTTCTGAGTGACATTTTTACCCCGTGGGCAGATACCTTCCTAACTGTGTGGAATTCATTTCCATCCAGCTGATTGGCAGATCCCATCAAATTTGCATTACTGTGTATGTACACTAGAGATGGCTGAGGAATGAACTAAGTTTGGAGTATTTCACAGGCAGAGGGGTGATCATAAATTCCCTGCATTATTGTGCTTGTTGATGTGTATAACCACAAAAATACTGTATATACTGTATAAGTCAGCGTTTTTAAGGCTGACTCACATTAAAAAGTCAAAGCAGAGAAAGACAGTTGACCTTGAGATCAATATTTTTTCCATCTGCTTCAGTGAGAATACCAGTTTAATAATCACTAAAGTTTTCTACTTATAGAAAGTGACTGTATTTGAAAGTTATATGAACACAGTTGCATTATTACATGCAAGTAAGTTTTAAGGTATGGATTTGGTGGTGTCAACATAAAACAGAGGTGACTAAGGTTGTTGAGAAATCGCTGAAGTCAAAGGTCAATGGTGAGGTCAGGAGGGAAGAAAGTGTTCAGGATGGACACCGTGTTCATGGACACCGCAGCACGACGCATAAATTCAGCACAGAGCAGATTGTGCAGGGAAGGAAATCGGCTACAAAATACAAAATAAAACCCTGGCTGATTTTAAAAATAAAATACTCTGTGTTCACCACGGATCGAGTTTCATTACAAGAACACGTCATAATGGGCAGGGCCGACCTGAAGTCAACAGGTGAGGGGTTTTCAGGTGTCTTTTCACACCATGGATGAGGAGATTTCATCATTTATGACACCTCACATCCTTTTTAAGGACACCAGAAAAAAGATGCGGCGTGGAATGCCATCGCAGGAGTCAAAGAGACTACAGCCAGCAACATCGCGCGATTATGCATTACTGCTCGGTGGCCGCACCCGTGCGCATCACAAACAGAGTATGTGTGAGTTGGCAGACAGCGGAGTACGCTGTTGTTACGGAACGGAGCCGTTCTGCAGCCGTTCAGTGCAGTGTATTTTAGGTCTCACATTCTGCCGAACTCGTGCTGCTGGTCAGACTTTAAACCCAAAGATAACACCACAAATACTATACGCCCAGAATTAGTCAAAGAGAATGTTTTTACCCATGCAGGTGTTATTGTCAGCACATTCTAGTCTGGACTAGACTGGCACCTACTGTTCTCAACCAAAGCCAAACAATTAATACTGCAGAGGACAGAAAATTCCATAACAGTAAGGACACCTCAAGACAAATCTACAGATATGATTGGTTATTAAACTGGTCTCATGTGTGCCCCAATGACAGTGTAAAGAATGAACAGCGTACGTGTGGCATCACCCACAGGTTTATGAAGAGCCATTTTGAAGCTCAAAATATGCAGTTCTCTCCGCCGCCATGCTTCTTCTACTTCGTGGCTAATCAAAATATCAGCAAAGACATGGATCATCAGCAGACCTAAGGTGGGCTGAATGACGCCTATGTGCTGTCAATCGAAATGGCCACGCTGTTAATTCTGCATAACTTTAAGTCTTAATATAATCTAAACAGGTGAGTTCTATATAAATTCACCCTCAGTACAGTTGTCATGAACGGGGAAATTAGCTACAGAGACCAAAACAGTTTTTTGTACCAGGCTGTAAACATGTTTATTTCTGCTGTGAAGTTGGACATTTTAAATCTGTGTCTGGCTCACAATTAACGTTGAAAAAGTTTAATTTGATTCGTGTCCAATGGTTTAGGAGAGGAAGAACTTTGGTCGAATGACATTCAATGAGTGCCAGCCTCAATAAAGTCGGATAATCACTGAAATAAAGTAATTTCCTTTTCCTTTATTTTAATTTATTTCACAGTGGTTACGTTCAACACAGATATAGACACACCCCCAGCAGATCCCCCACAATTTGGTGTGAATGCACGCTGACTTGTTCTGTAGCCAGCCTCAAGTGGCCGCTCAAAGAATTGCAGCTTTTGGAAATTTTACATCAGCTTCATTTCCCAGCCATGGAGGTTGTGGCTTGGTGCGTGCCAGATATCCTGTGTGACGTTGTGGGTGGGAAACCTTTTTCCTCATTCTCCACACAGCTTCAAATTCCACATGAAATGTTTCATAAGCATTTTGCCCACCAGACTACAACAACATTGTACTGTTGCACCCCAATGTGACCCCGTGTCCTAATTGAGATTTACAGTCAGCTAAACTCTCTCTTGCATCATTTCCTCCAAGGAACAGACAAGTGTTGTATTTGGCCAGGATTTAATGCAAAAAAATGTGAAACTGCAAAGATACAAAATACAAAAAAGTATTCAGTAAAATCAACAGTGTATATTAAAGTTGCACTATGTAGATAATTAACTGGTTAACAGTAGCTGGGCAGTATCACAGACAACTCAAATAGGTTCCACTATCACCACTGGAAGGTAACTCAACTCAAACGCAGATACCGTCTATAAAATATCACAAACTATGACAAAGTGCAACAAATATACCTGCCAACATTCATAATTAACATAAAACTTACTCATATTCCCACTCAAAGGGCTGGAAATGAGAGGATGGCTTCACATCAGACAGAAAAACACCTCATGGACTGATTGTTATTCTCCAAGCTAATAGTTTTTTTTTTCTATGGCCACCTACTGGTTGAATATATCACCACAATTGTTACCAGCGCCATCTAGTGGGCCGGCTGAACATAGCATAAAACAGTTTCAACACAAACATAGTTAAATAGTTGCCTTTACTAACCAGAACTGAATAATCAAGTGTACAATTTTAATTACAGGATAATGGATACATACTGATATATTTTCAATGTGGCATTGCCTCTGGTACAATGGGGTAGGTATTATAACCATTTCTTTAACAGATTGTCTGATGCTGTGCAGAGAGCTTCAGAATTAGATAATAGTATCATATTGAGTACACCAATGAACACCAACAGTGTAGAAGTCACAACACTGCAAAACAGGATAGTTGTCTCCAGTAGAATTCTTCTGGTATGCTACAATGTTGACATGAAGTCAAAGAGCGTGTAAAGTTGTCAGCAGGGAAGGGTTTTTTTCCCCAATGTGAGGCATCCCAGAGACTGGCTCTTAACAACTCAACACAGTTTAACAGTTTTTTTGTTTAGTCAGTCTTCAATTCAGGAAGCTCAGGAAGTAAAATGATCAATACCACACTGTGAAAATGCTCTACTGTACAAGTAAAAGTGCTGCATCTAAAACACCACATCAGTAAAAGTAGTATTATCAGTTGTGGAGGGGGCGTGGTGCATCAGCTGCAGGGCAGCGCTGTCGAAAGTGCTCAGGAGAGCCGCGCCAGGTGAGAGTGATTAGCACACCTGCATTCAGTTGTCTAATCACTCATCACATTGTGTGTCATTCACATCACATGAAACACTGTAATAAATAAGTGAGCCGCTGTCATTCGTCTGTGTGTCTGTGCTGAAGAACCCACGGTGGCAACGGTGACTGCCACATCAACAGAAATATGTACTTAATATATAAAATATATAATAACTAAAAGTCGTCATTCTACAGTAAAATGTGTGATGTCATTCTAATTAATAATAGAAATCATTTATATACTGTCGGTTAGTTTAATCTACAGCAATGCATCAGTGCCCTGACTTCAGCGGAAAAAGACGCTACAGACAGAATGACAGTCTTACCTTCTGAAGGAGAAAGCCACGTAACAAAGTCAACTGCCAGGTGGCATCACGGACGGCGGGGTATGGGTAATGGGTACAGGAGTCCGGAACTGGGTCGTGTGGAACTCTTATTCTGGGCGCAGGTAGGACAGGCAGAGACAAAGGATTTGGTGTCCTCCTCCATAGATGGCCACCAAAACTGTCTACGAAGGACAGGAGAGGGGAGAGTTAAAAAGTTTTTAAAAAAGTGCCCATCTGGCCTGCCGGGGGTTGAGGCGTTTAGCAGAACGGATATACTCGAAGTTCTTGTGGTCTGTCCACACCACGAATGGCAGCTCCGCCTCCTCCAGCCAGTGGTGCCATTCCTCCAGGGCCAACTTAACAGCCAACAATTCCAGAGCCAACAATTCCCTTGGCCTCAGGTGACCAGAGAAACTGCCTGGAAGTAGAGATGAGAGCAGTGAGGGAAAAAAACGCTGGGGCGTTGGTGAGCCCGAAAGGCACCACCAGGTACTCCAAGTGTCCAAGAGGGGTGTTGAACGCTGTTTTCCACTCATCCCCCTGGCGGATCCGGACCAGATGATAAGCATTACGCAAGTAAAGCTTGGAGAAAATGGTGGAACCCTGGAAAGACTCAAAGGCTGAATTCATTAGAGGCAGAGGGTACTTGTTCTTTATAGTAATGTTGTTTAAACCACAAAAATCAATACAGGGCCGAAGAGACCGATCCTTCTTACCGACGAAGAAGAATCCAGCACCGAGGGGAGATGAAGAAGGACGGATGATTCCAGCCGCCAAGGACTCCTTGACGTATGTTTCCATAGCCTCCTGTTCAGGTTTGGAGAGGCTGTAGAGGCGACTGCTAGGGAATGCTGGCAGCAAGTCAATGGCGCAAATGTAAGGGCAATATGGTGGCAGAGAGAAAGTCTGTTATTTATTAAACACTGCCTGGAGGTCATGATATTCTGGGGGAACTTGAGCGAGGTCCGGACTTACTGGGTGAACACAGGCACTGGGAAAAAAACTAATGTTCTCATTATGGTTGCCAGAAAGGAGAAGTCATACGGGACAAGTCTGAGTGGTAATGCTAGCCAGAGGTCAGCCATCTAGGGCACTAGCTATAACAGGTTTCTCAAATTTCTTAACAGTAAGCCCCAGCTGTTTAACTCAGCTAGCATCTAGCAAACTCTCGTCAGCCCCGGAATCAATAAGTGCTAATAACTCAGGTTCCCGCAGTAAAGGCAACAGTACTTGGCAATCCTCTGTGCTCTCTCTTCAGTCAAAATTCAGTCAGTTGTGGCCGAACTGCATGGGTTCCTCTCCAGACCCCACCTCCCCGTGGTCACGCTCCTCAGCTCCCTGAATGGAGACTGGGTTGTGTGGCTGAGCGACGTGCTGCGGAGCAGGGAAGCAGCCCCTCAGCTGGGATGGAACATCAGTCTCAGGGATTCGTCTCCTCTCTCTCCTACGTTCCTGGCCTTATCGGTGGAGTATGACTGAGGCTGGAGATCAAAAACAAGTCCACATTGCATCAAGAAGGTCATACACTGACCCAAATTGCCTTCATACCTTTCAGGATGTGAGACCCAAGGCTCACGGCCAGGAAAAACCACTGGGCAAGGATTAGAGACAGTAGGAGGAGAAGGCTGAAACTTTTCAAAAAAGTTAAAACACATTTTATTTTTTTACATTTATAAGTATTTCATGAGTATGAGTGGTTAATGCAGTAATGTAACAGACTAACATGTTTTAGTGAATTCCGTGCACAGTATCAACACTATGAGTCTATGTTTTGGTGATGTGCTACATCACACAGGGATTTACCTACAGGTTACCTAACAGGCCCTGCTCATGTTTCCTCCTGCAGTCCAGATTTTTTAGCTGCTAAAGAAGAGTGTGTAGTTCAGGTCACAGAACAGTTTATGGGAACATAAATACATTTATCAACCTTATATATCTTATATTTATCCATTAGTTGTGTGCGATGAATACAAAGGTATACCTTTACCATCACACCTCTGATATCACTCTGAAGAATCCTCTCAGTTTCTTAGAGGAGGTGAGACCACTCCTTGTCTTAATTACTTGGTTTTTAGTGTCTGCCTTGATTTGTAAGATTGCATTCTTTGAACTTTATTTAAAAGAAGGAAGAAAAATAAGTAATATTCAGCCCCTGTATCGGACACCAACTGGCAGAAATATATTCTTCTGTCAGTCTATGTAGTACCATGGTTAGCACAGTAGTGTGCTTTGCCAGGTTCTTGTATTTCAACACAAGATGAGTTATGATTAAAATGCATAAGTACAACCCCTGTCATCCATGATGATACGATCATTCTCATATAATTTCTCAAAATCACCGGCTTGCCATTTGTTTCCAGTATTCTGAAATTAATACAGCTCTCTCTCCATATCTTGGCAAAGGATGCCAAAATTAACAGTGCTTACAATGACTGAACAGTGACTGTGGGCAGAGGTGTAGGGTGTAAAAGAGACAACACTCGCACAGGGTTTTTATAGGGTGCTGAGTCATTGCCCTGGAGGCTAAACCAATAGTGAAGCCCGTTAGAGGGCACGTAAGCATGTAATATCACACTTCATCAATTGCCGTGTCCATCTGATTCTGCCTGCCACATTAGTGTTGGTGTTAGGGAAGTTGGAGTCTTTTTACTGACTCGGATCTCTTACTCTCGTACGGTAAATTGAAGAAATCTTTTTTGAGTTCATTTCGTTCATTTTTACAGCTGGTGGCGCTGTAGCCCTCTTGTGGACGTTGTAAAAAAGACATCGATTCTCAAACACTTAACACTGAAGGCAACATGGTTAGCTTCAGCTGACAAAGCATAATAAACAAAATGCCACAAGCAATTCAAACCATATGAAAAAGCAAATACACACCACAATAAAGTGACTTGTGTCCTGTTTCCTCCCTGCCATTGTTGTTTAACAGCACAAACGTGACAAATGAACGAGAGACTGATCCGAGAATGAATGTACTGCTCGTCACACAGCCTGAGCTGCCGGTCACGTGACAAATGAACGATCCGGATGAACGAATGAAAGAGAATGAACGAGAACGAACCGTTCAGCCTGAGCTGCCTGTCACGTGACAGCCGGTAGAGGCCAAGTGAATGTAAAACTTATTTTGACAATTAGTAAGACAATCAGCGCCGGTTCTGGCTACATTTGCGCCCTGGGCGAACAACACCCCCAGCACCCCCCCTGGGGGGCGCCCACTCGTGCGCCCTCACGTAGATTGCCGCCTGGGATCAGTCTCCCCACCTTGCCAAGCCATCAATTATATCTGGCCCGCGAGATGACGTTGATTTATTAAAAAAATAAATAAATAATAATATATCTTTTAAACCTTATGGTTTCTGTCAAAAATACAACAATTCCACAGATTTCACAACATTTATTGAAAAGTAGCTGCTAAGTAACGTGACAGCAGCCAGAACATCCTCGCAGTCTCTTTACTTGACCACAGGTTGGAACACAATTGGCGTGCGTGCGCTGTAACCTGTGGAAAGTAAAAGTGTCCTGTGTCCCTCTTGTAATGGACAACGTGAACAAATGTGTTTCATTAAATGAATAAAACAAAAACAAACAAGGTCGGCTCAAATATCAAATAGCCTAATTAAAAAATGCGAATGCACATCAGCGGCATGGGGAAACAGGTCTGCGCTGCTCCTGCTGAGCTACTGCGCTGCTTGTGAATTAAGAAAGATGCTGCTGTGTGCTAATCCAGCCTCCAAGGATTTAATTTTCGTGTTTGCGCCTCTGCCAAGAGGATATGCGTTTTTGAAGTGGCCATGCTTTGTCTCGTGGTGTCTTCTAATATTGTATTCTCAAAACTGCAACAACCTCGTGTCGGGTGGAATTAATAAATGCAGACGGGTCCTGTATTCGGAATCAACTTTTCTTTCGTGGCTTTTGACAACGTCATTTTGCATCAATGCTACAATCTTAGCTAATGATTTACACAGCATCCCAAACACAAAAAATGGCAACTGTATACGTTAGTTTCGGCAGGTTGCTAGGGCAGGTTGCCTGTTTCTTGACAGACGCTAGGAGATGCAGGAGTGGGCATGAAAACAGCTTCTATGTGCTGTTTTAAATGAAATTAAATGCATTTTTAAAGTTAAATAACGTTTATTTTTAATAATAGGAAAAAATAGAAAAAAAAAAATTTTCCAGTAGGAAAGCATGTTCATGACCCGCGATGGAATTGTCAGAAAAAAAATTGGCCCAGGTCCAAATTTACTTGCCGACCCCTGTAATACCTGAATCTGCCAAAACTATTCCGATACCAGAGCTTTGTTTGCTTTAATATTATTATTATCATTATTATTGATTTTATAAACTCTTCTCTACAGGCAACTGTATGTTCGTATGCATGTATGTACCAAAAGGCAACTTGAGCTAAGTATGCGGTCAGAAAACAGGAAAAATCTCATCCCGGAAACAAATATGCAACTCTAAGGGTTTCAAATTGACAGCGTTTCAACTGTCAAATATTTCCACACAGGGGACATGTTGTGTGGAAAAGTTTGCTAGCCCCAGTGTCGCTCAGTGCTAACCTGCCGGCTGCCTGGCTGCAAACTGCGGAACAGACTTCCTGAACGGGGGCGTGGAGGCTGTTCCGCAGTTTGCAGCCAAGCAGCTAGCAGGTTTGTGACTTGTGGAGTCATTTCAGCAGACAACATTAAAGCACAGACATAACTCATGGATCTGTGAATTACGTTGGTATTGGAACTTGATAATTTGCGAGGTTTTCTTATTTAATCTCTCAACCGCTATGTGGCGCATCTGCCACTCACATGCCACGTCAACTACTGCTGCTTTGATCATCTATTTTTATTTTTTATTTTATAAATAATAATTTACTGTGACCTTTTTCCTATATCATGATTGCATAACTGAACAACATATTTTGTCAAATATATTCAATGGTAGAAAGCCCTTAGTGCAGGATCTTAAATTAAAATCCTGTGATGCACTGAGAAATGTAGACTAGCAGGCTTTATATACACATTTGGGATCTATAGTGATTGGCATTGGCAGCTGCCCCAGACACCGGTAGAAATTGAGAGATTAATTGAATTAATACAAATTAATGCAGAAATCACATGATGGAAATATTACTTCCATCGAGGCTAATACAACAATGACTGTTTTATAAAATAAAAAATAAAAACAGACGCCCATTACAGCAGCAGCTGCCGTGGCAGAGCAGCGGTAACTGCCCTAGACACTGGCAACTGCTGCGGCACACACACACACACACATATAGGTGCTGACACGTCCTGTATTGCTCTGCCTCAAGTAACCGGATGTATGTCACAGAACACACAATTTGAGTGGATTGTGAGAACTGAATGTTCAGTTCCAAACTAATAAATTCAATTTCAACAAAATTCAATAAATTCAACGGTTTTTTAATGCAATTATTCAAGTTAAGCAATTCAAATTCAAAAATAAATGATTCAAATTCAGTTTCTAGTGGCACATATTTCAGCCCATAGACTGTGCTGATGAATGTCCGTATCTATGCACACTTCTCCTTTACAGCTGTGCAGCAGTGGCCATCATCAACTTTTCTTCACTGTCTGGGAATGGTGAAGTCCTTGAGTTTCCAGAACTTAATTGTGCAGTCAGTGCGGAGTGTTAAAAACAGGCTGTGTTCCAGACAGGCGTGGTGGGCAGGATTGACCTGCTGCAGCCCGGCCTCTGAGCATTTTGCAGTGTTGCTCCACCATCAGGTTGGTCGTCGAAGCATCTAAATACATAATTTTACCACTCAGCTAAGGTACTATTAATAATCTGCTCTGCATGTGTGTGTGTGTCAACAGCCGTGTTCCAGTACAAGACTTAAAAACATGGAGGAGGAGCAGCTTTTAGTAGGTATTTCACTCCCTCTTCACTTTCTCTCTTCTTTCTATTCCTCTCATTACCTGGCTCCCTCTCTCTGAGTCTCTTTCATCTCTCTCTCTCTCTCTCTCTCTCTCTCTCTCTCTCTCTGCCTCCATCTCTGTCCATTTGCTCTTCATCTCTCCCAATCTGCTCCTCATCAGTCATATCTCTCTTCTCACTCATTTCCCAACCTCTCTGCACTCTCCCTCTCTCTCTTTTCGCCTTCTTCTTTACTCTCCTGCCTCTCTCAGCTGTCCATCATCTTTGATCCACCTCAGGCTCTGTCTTTTTGTCACTTTTTTCCGTTAAAAAGGTGTAAATGTTTTAGCCTTTCTTTTGATTTGATCCTCCATCTGGGTTACTGAGGTATAAAAGGATTTGAAGCAGAAGCTAGAGGCCCTTCACTATGTGGACATATCTGAATGAAGATCAAATCTGCTGGTAGGGTCAGTGAAGCGGGCAACATTTTGTGGCATTTGTATCGACACTACTTTTACATAAACCTGCAAATAGACCCAGTGAATACAAACTAACAGCCCAGGCTGTAATAGCTGCATAACTGTTGGCATGTTAGAGTTGCACAACAACACTTTCACTTCATACTGTAGCTAACATGTCGAGTTATATCCTTGGCACAATGGATAAAAAGTAGCAGCAAATATATACACATCTGTGTAAAATGAGGTTGTCCAATGATAAAGAAAATACATCCTGATATATAGAAAACTTGAAGCCAAGTAGCGTCCATCTGGGCCCAACATGTAACCCCTACTGGGCTGGTCCCTTGATCAAGGTAATACACATTGGGGGCAGTGTAGACTTGCTAACTGAGTAACCAAACAATGTCTAGGAATCACCCAAACCCCATTGTTTAGGTCAGGGATCTCCAAACTGTTCCACAAAGGGCCGGTGTGGCTGCAGGTTTTCCTTCTAACCAAACAGCAGAACACCAGACTTTTAATCAACTGATCTCAGTCTTTAGAGAGTTGATTGGTCAAACTGTGTGCTCTTGGTTGGTTGGAACAAAAACCTACAGCCACACCGGCCCTTTGTGGAACAGTTTGGAGACTCCTGGTTTAGGTCTTGAACCTTCCTCACATACCAAATGTGTATTCTTGCCCTTTTGTCCATCTGGCTCCAACTTCCAGACCTTATGTAAGTGTCTACCCTTTCTCACCTACCCCCTCCTTTCCCTCTACCCATGTTGCCCAATCGTTTTCCTTTGCCTTCACCACCTTTTGTTCCATCACCATTTACATATTGCGTAACCACGGCTGTTTTCTGTTTCTCTTCATTTGCTCCTGGTCAACCCACTGGCTCAGATACCCTCTATGACCGTCAGTTCACCAGTGTGCCGGCATGCTTCTTAATAAACACACCACCACAGCAAACATCTCAACTGGACTCGATGATTTCTTCGACACCAACCAGAGCCATAATTGAGATTTTGCAGGACAAGTGGCAGCTGGCTCAGGGTAGCACGTGGAATGAAAGTAAAGTTAAATACATCACATTCATGTGGATGCTTTAATATCCAGGGTGGAAACACGTACTCAGCCCCACAAACACTTCACAAAGTTCAAGTAGCAGCCACATCTCAACATCAACTGTTCAGTGGAGACTGTGTGAATCAGACCTTTGTGGTCAAATTGCTGCAAAGAAACCACGACTAAGGGAGACCAACAAGAAGGAGAGAACTGCTTGGACCAAGAGACAAAAAATGGACATTAGACCAGTGGAAATCTGGACTTTGGATTGATGAGACACAGAGAAGGTGAATGGGTACTATCTACATCTGTGGTTCCCATCATGAAGTCTGAAGGAGGAGGTGTGAGGGTGTGTGGGTGCTTTGCTGATGACATTGTTGGTGATTTTTTCAAAATTAAAAGAAGACTGCATTCTGCAGTGACATGTGACTTTTACTTAGGAGAATCATAATGACCCAAAACACACCTCCAGGCTTTGTAAGGGGATATTTGGAGTATTGGAGTGCTGCATCAGATGACCTGCCCTACACAACCACCCTAACTAAATTCAGACAGATGATCTGGGATGGGTTGGAACGCAGAGTGAAGGAAAACGCTCAGCATCAAACTCCTACAAGACTGTTAAAAAGCATTCTAGGCAACTAACATAAAATCTGATGGCAGTCCTGTGTTTGTTTGACCCATCTGTCCACCCTCCATATGCTGACTTCCTTGCTTTCACACTGTGTCACCTGATGTCAACAGTGCATCAAAACATTATGGCAGACAAGTGCGTCCACATGTGACACTGGAGTGTTTCCTACAGCATCCTGGTTTGAAGCGTGGGGCCGCTGAGCTGTCATGTTTGACAGTTTGGGAGTGAGGATTGTGTTGACTAGATTCATCGTAGTGCAGCAACAATAACAAAAGAAGAAAAAAAAAGTATGTAAAGTATTAAAGTATGCAGAAAGGCTAAACAACAAAACAGTAGTAACGATGTCGCAGTACATGAAAATATGCCCAATTTATGCTGTTGTTAAAGTGACCAAATACACTGAACAAGTGTATTCTGAGTCTTAGTGTGTTTGAAATAATGATATGAGACTGTGTTGTCTGCTCCTGCCCTCAGCAGCACTGTCTCTGCCCTCTGAGCAAGTCTTGGCACTGCCGTTGGCATTTATATACTTATTGGTTTGCTTGTTTATTTATTTATTTATAAGTCTTTCTTTCTGTCTCAGGAGTCTCACGGCCAATTATTGTGACACTGTGCTCAGCATAAAATCTGAATCCCCAGACCAGACAGAATCTTATGCAGACATACAGTATCTTGCTGCTTCAGCAGCAGCAAGAAAAATGGTGTTTGGCATAAAATTAGCAATGATTTGGGAGGATAGTTAACAGCAGTTTGAATAGGACATGGTGTTCAACACTCCTCGCTGATTAGAAAAGAGGTGTTTGATGGTATTTGTAGCACTGAGACAGAGCTGAGCTGGACTGTGTGTGTGTGTGTGTGTGTGTGTCTGTGTCTGTGTGAGCTTAAATATGAATGCAGTGCCAAGGACGTGCCAACAAACTGTAGACCTGGTGAAAACAGCTTACTCTGGGCCCTGAAACACCGGACGTATCGAATCGTCTGCAGACTCAATGTTAATATGGGGCAATTCGGCATTCAAGAAGTGCTTTCTAATCATTATTTATTTCTATCATATCTGAGCTACAGTTTGGTCAAGGTTAGGAAAAATGCATTTGTTCACCTATCCTTACAGCAATTCAACTCTATTTCTATAGCACTAAATCATAACAGAAGATATGTCTTGACACTTTCCATACTGATCAGGACTAGACCATACCTTTTATAATATTATGTACACAGACCTAACAAGTCCCACAATGAGCAGAACCTGACTCAAGGATGGCTTTCTGCCGCAACTGGAGTTTAGAGTGGGAGAGGGGGCGAGAGGACGTGGGATGATAGATCGATTCAAACTGCAGGGACATTTTCATTGCCCTGTTTGTGACAAAACTATTATTAGAAGACAAAGCATGGAGGGACACCTTGAGGCTTGCCAAGTCTCCCCTGTACACAACTGACTGCTCCTCTGCAACAAGATGCAACCACACTTGCTGATCTTTTCTGCATAGTTCATTCAGACTTCTGCTGTCCAGAGATGCAAATGTAACTCATTTTAAACTTCTGCAACTATGTCTTCTTCTCTGCTGGTTCCAAATTCAACTATGTCCTGTTCTGCTGTTGTATTTAGTTTTTCAGCCTTTACACCATTACAGTTGCCTTGGGAGGGTCACATCGACACACAGTTCACCAGCTAAAACACCACATTGCCCTTTTGCCAAACTAAGAATGTCATGTACACACAAAGACACAAGTAATGACATTTATTTTAAAATAGCCAGTTCATGTTCAAAACAGAGCCTGTCTGCAGTACACCTCAACAGCACCAAGACACTGAAGCCACCTGCAGTGCATACAGTATATGGTTATAAAACACTTCCAGCTGACCAGATGACCATGAGACACCAAATGCACTGACAGAATATACCAGAGAGTTCCAGAATCCAACAGAAACCACCGTCTGTCCAGGGTCTGTACATCACAGTGTTCATTATTTATCATTATTTTCACCAGATTTATCAACCCATTTCCAGTGATACCCACAGTGCCACATGATGCAACATGCTACGTTCCATTCAGCTGTGATGACAGTGTTATATGTTTACATCTGAGACACATCTTATGGGTAGAAACTAGAGGTGTAACAATACATGTATCTGTATTGAACTGTTTGATACAGTGGTCTCGGTTTGGTATGCACTATGAATCAAATAATACACAATTTTATATTTATTTGATCAAACAACTGACGATGTGCTCTGTGCTGAAAGCTTAGTGGATCTGCGCTCGACTACTCCGCCACTGCACATCTGTCTCTGGCACGTTGCATACACGCCACGGTTTTGGTCCGTCCTGCACACGACTTCAACCCCCAGGGAGCGTTTATCCCTCCAGATTTTGTTTACTTGCTTAGATTTGGTCATTTTCCTGGTTTATGTGCTTCTGAATATGCTTCTACATGTGTAAATATGCTACGTACTTAATTAGTTTTGCTTTTGTCTGTTTTTATGACCGGCAGGTTCCACAGGGTATTTTATTTTGAAAATCCAACGGATTTTCATTGCTTTTTCTGTGCCTGGCTTCCACCCGCTCGAGGTGCTCTGTGTAAAATGACGTGTCAGACAGAAGCTACATGCGAAGCTAGCTCCTTGCAACATGGCTAATGCCTATTTTACAAGGTGCTGTTTTAGTTTTATATGGTTCTAACTTCTAAGTATGCACAACAGAAAATGAGGCAGGTAGAGCTGCATCAGATACATTTAATATAATTTAAAAACTGTACTTTTGAGTTGAAACAGATGTTGGTAATTTCAGTAAACTAAGTTACGAAGTTAACACTGAAGAGTTGTGGAATTCTGTTTTGGCTTGAGATGATTTCTAAAGTATTTACATGTGCTAAAATTTCTGTAAATAACCTTTACGTAATGGTGCAGCACACCATGGTAATATCTTGTTTGGTTTATTTTTCCCAGGTCGTGCAAAGCTTTGCTGTAAATCCTAGATTTGAGCACTGGGGCCCACAGACTGGGAAGAATACACGTGAATTTGAAACAGTGTTGAACACAAGTGTTTAAAAAGGAGTTTTAAAAAAATGTCCTCATCTGAACTCAGCTGGTGTCAGGGGACAGTCTTGTGGTTGAGCTCAGGAAGCAAAAGGTACAGGTGTTGTATGTATGAATGTTTGAGTTTTATTGTTATGATCTGTATTTAAAAAGGTTTTGAATGTGTTTGAGCTGCACAAGGCCTGAAGTCATCTGCATTTAAAGGGATCACAGATGGATCTTATAAGGGAGGGGTTGAAGATGAGACATGCACATGACGAGATAGTCCATAAAATCTGTGAATCTGTGTCTAGGAAATGCCACATGAAGTTCATAAAACTATTTGAGATTAGCCATTTGTACATTAAAGTTTCCTTTAAAGCTGAGTGGTAAATGGTTCTTTGATCTCATAGTTTGGTGTACAGTTGAGTGCAGGGTCTCCAAGGGATTTTGTTGACCCGGAAACCTGCTTTTGACTTTGCTCAGGGTTTGGCAACTCGTGTCAACCTCTGTGTCCCAACCTCACTACCTGTTACGACCTCGGCTCTTGGGAAGCAACACAGGTGACAAAGAACAGCCAGTGCAGCCAAAGTAACTTTTATTGTCAAAACCAAGGATAACAATGAAGACAAAATGTGGAGGCTGGTGGTATTGCAATAGGCCAGGCTGCAGTGAGTGAGAGAGAGAGAGAGTGGGTGGAGCTACCTAGAGCTCTTAAAGGCATCCAAACAGAGATCAGGAGGGAAATGATGAGGAGCCTCTGATCACCTGAAAACTGAAATTAGAGAAAATTTAGAGAAGTTAGAAAAAACTTAGAGAGATTAGCCTTGGACATAACACCCCCTCCCATAAGCAGGTTGCTCTAAAGCAACCTCACTGTTAGGCTAGCATCTAGTCTATCCACACTGTCACTTAAGATAAACACTTACAACCTTGAAAGGGCATCTGCAAGAACATTATCCTTCCCGCGCACATGCTGGATGTCCAGATTAAACCCCTGCATGACTAAACTCCATCACATTAGCCGATGGTTGGAGTTTTTCATCCTGTTGAGAAAAACCAAAGGGTTATTATTGGTGTTGACCACTATTTTTGATGCAAGTAAATTTTCTTGAAAAGTAACAAACAGGATGCTCTACCCCAAGGAATCCTCTTGAAGGAGAACAGCTTCAACACCAGGATCACTTGCATCACCCGCTAGTTTAAAAAGGCCTGCTAAAATCAAGGCACAACAAGAACAGGACTACTAGCCAACAGCGCTTTCAGGCTCTCAAAGACAAACGGACACACATCAGTCCAAACAAATGGAACCTTAGCGCTATGCAAGTTAGTCAAAGGGGCCGCAACTGTAGCAAAATTCTTTTAAAAACTGCTGTAATAACCTGCCATGCCAAGGAAACGTTTCAAGTCATGCCTCAAAACAGGCACACCAAAGTTCACAATGGCGTCCACTTTGTTCCAACAGGACAGACCTTTCCACAACCAACTATTTTTCCCAAATATGTTATCGTGGCCTGTCCAAATTCACACTTTGCCAAATTCAAGGTCATATTAGAAACAGCAAGCTTGTGGAACACCTCTTCCAGCCGAGCTACATGCTGAGACCAGAACTGTAAATCACCACATCATCAAGATAGGCTTCACAACCTGCAACTCCCTTCTACACCTTATTTACCAGACGCTGAATCGTCGCTGGTGCATTCCACATTCTGAAAGCCATGACAGTACTGACAGAAATCGTCTGGTGTCACAAAGCAGAGATTGCACAGGCTTGCTCAGTAAGAGGGACTTGCCAGTAACCTTTCAGAAGGTCTAACTTGGTAACAAAACCTGCAGATCCCACCCTGTCTATACAATCATCCAGTCAGGGAACAGGGTAACAATCAGGTTTGGTTACAGAGTTAACTTTGCAAAAGTCAGTACAAAAATGATCCGACTTCTCAACAAGCAGACACAGGGAGCTCCATGAGCTAGTACTGGGTTCACCATGCTGCAGCATATAGTCTACTTCCTTACGTAAAAGCTGTCGCTTAACAGGATTTAATCTGTAGGGATGCTGCGTAATAGGAGCAAATCAACTCAGTAAAGTCAGAACATTTGGGAAATGCAAATAAGAAAGATGAACATTCAAGTTAGTCAGAACTTTAGAATTTGGCAACCTACCCTGAGAAAATTCTAGACCACCAGTAACCTTAGGATACTCTGGAACAACATCACTGCCCTCTGCAACAATGACAACATCAGTGTCCTCACCTACATGAGTTGGAGTGTTTAACACAGCAACAGTTTTCACATCTGCGAGCATGGGCTGATTTCTCCCACAGTAAGGCTTTAACAGGTTCACATGGCATAAGCGTGTTTTTCGCTTACGGTCGGGAGTCTTAACCAAGTAGTCACACTCAACAACCCGGCGGTCAATCACATATGGTCCGCTATACTGAGCCTGCAAAGCAGAACCAGTAAGAGGCAAAAGTACCAAAACTTTGTCCCCTGGTAAAAACACTCGATGCCTCGCCTTCCTGTCATAGCATCCCTTCATCTTTACTTGAGCTTCCTCCAAGTTTTGCTTAGCTAGGTCTGTCAATCTGCCACTGTAAGTTGCGCGTTTGTTCTGCCTGGGTCACGTCAGCTAGAAGGATTGTAATAATCAGAGCAGGTTTCATTGAGTGTGCCTGAAAAAGCACACTATATACTATTCCACGCGCTTTTGTTGGCTTGCTACTCCTCTCGCAGTTTTGGTGGCACATACACAAAAAAGGTACCAAAATGACAGACTAGGCCTTGACACACAGACTGTTTTCTAAGCGTTTTGCCAAATGGTTTTCGAATTATTCAGCAAAAACACGCCAAAAATTTCCCCCAATAATACCTTATGGAGAGGATAGAGTGCAAGACTAGCTAGAGTGGAGAGGGAGAGAAAAAAAATTCAAAAAATAAATTTGTAAACTGCTCCTGAGGCCACAAATTTCACTCTACAGATAATTAATTTATATACAAAAACATCTTCTCACTTACATACATTCACCTGCTAAAGCCCCTTAGACATATAGTTTTGGCGGGAAACCAACTGATGCGCTAGTAATACCGACCTATGGTCCCATCTATTCCCATGTTAAAAAGAGAGGACATTTTTTGAGGAAAGCAGAGATACCAGTATCTTTCTATCGCTCAACCTCAAGATGCTCACAGTGAACCCGGGTTCAATAATAGGAAGTACTGTTTGGCCAAAAACCCTTGTTGTTCGAGGGGTTTAGCCTTTTCTCTCTCTCAGCGGTGTCAAATGTCACAGGAGTCACTGTGGTTGACTGCTCTGCTCTGATTGGCTGCTCCACCTGGCCCTGGATGCTTGGCTACCAAAGCCTGCCCCCAACAAGCCTGACTGTGATTAACTTTATTGAACTCTCTGAATAATAACAATGACTGTCAATAATACATTTCAAAAGTCGGCCATTTTATCCTTCTCTCTCACAGGCACAAACACACACTGAGACAAAAAGGCTTTCAAAATAAGTCGCTTCAAAATAAAAGACTAAAAAACTCTCTCATTAAAAGACACAAGCACGAACACACACACTGACAGCTATTTAATGTATAGGGGCGACGGGGCCGACGAGTCAGGCACACTCAAAATTTCAACTCAGAATTTTCTAGTTTACATTAACGTTTGAATCAGTGTCCATGTGTGTGTGTGTGTGTGTATGCGTGTTTGGTAATTAGGCGCAGCCAGGATGTCTAAAAAAAGAAAAGTGCACATAAGAGATTTCTTTAGAAGTCAAATTCAAAGAAATGTGTTACACCCATCCTGCAACACCTTCACTGGCTCCCAATAAAGCAGCATATCCACTTCAAGATCCTCCATGTAGCCTATTGTGCTGTTCTGTATGAACCTCACCAGACACCGCAACCGGACTAAATGTGCATGTGCAAGGTGTTGCCACTCTGTGTTGTTTGCTCCCCAGGTTTTCGTACAGGTACTGTGTGTTTGTTGTGGCATCCCATAAAGTGCATAGTCACTTATTCTTTTCACACACACGTCAACACTCCTCATCAATTACAAAGCTCTCAATAATCTTGTAAAGTGTCTTAAAAATGTATTTTTATTATTATTATCATTACATTAAAAAAAAGCTTTTATTTAATGCCAATGAGATACACTTGTTTTTCATATATTATTTTTATGTTGAAAGACATAGTGATGTGTCGGTCGCGAACAATCCGGTTCTAAGAGCCGGCTCCTTGAAGTGAACGACGGGAGCCGGCTCCTCATTGGGAGCTGATTTCGGGAGCCGTTTTTTTTTTCACTTCAGTGCCTCACTGTCTCGTCTCCCCCGTGTGTCATGTGATCTGCATCTGCAGATGCTGCAGAGCGATGTGTTTTTTTGTTTGTTTTTTTTCCCTTCTGTGCCTCACTGTCTCCTCTCCCTGACACTCTCGCTCTTGCCATGCCTGTTCTCACACATCTTGACCAATCACGTTCGGCTTTCAATTAAAAAAGATTGTTCGCGACCGACACATCACTATGTCTTTCAACATAAAAATAATATATGAAAAACAAGTGTATCTCATTGGCATTAAATAAAAGCTTTTTTTTAATGTAATGATAATAATAATAAAAATACATTTTTAAGACACTTTACAAGATTATTGAGAGCTTTGTAATTGATGAGGAGTGTTGACGTGTGTGTGAAAAGAATAAGTGACTATGCACTTTATGGGATGCCACAACAAACACACAGTACCTGTACGAAAACCTGGGGAGCAAACAACACAGAGTGGCAACACCTTGCACATGCACATTTAGTCC